>NW_007823507.1:0-832 GCF_000696425.1 Galeopterus variegatus
AAAGTCTAATGGACATTTAGCACATGTTTTATAGATCAGACTACATGTCATCACATTGGAATTGCCACGGTCTGCTCTATCTTCCTACTTCCTGTTTCCTTCCATATTGCTCTAGTTTTCACATAAACAATTAGATCAGAGAGCTTCACTCCTCCGCCTTAAAAACTTTCTACTTTCCATGTTACCTCTATAATGACAGCCAATCTCACTATCTGACCTTCGAGGCCTACCAAATTCTAGACTTCATATACTTTTATGCCTTCTCTTATACTAATCTCCAACACAGGCTGATGCTAAGTAAGTTATTCCCCAAATCAAATCATGTGTCAACTCCAAGTCCAGGTCTCACCAGCTTCTGACAAAAAATATAGTACCACTTTCTCTTTATGTCAAAATTATTATGAGGTCCTATCACTCCAATTTTTATAAATTAGCAGCCTCCTTCCTCCAATTATTCTCCATAAATTCTAAAGCATGTCCTAGGGGGCTGTTACCAAAGTATCCATGGCGCTGCTGCTATTCCCAAGCCCCCACTCTGCTGAACCCAGCTTTTCTCAGCCTTCAACTTCTGATGCCACCTCCAGTCCCACTAAGGTCCTTGACACAGGAAGAAAAGAGAAGGTTGTGTCTATCAGTTATCTCTAAGCAATTCATTCTTCCTTTTGAAAAATATCCACAATACAACTGGAACCAAATAGTACTTTCAACAAAGTTTCGTTAAAATATCATGAATTAAGGATACAGTATACACCACAAAAAAGTGGTTTACAGATTACTTCTCTAGCCAGCTCTGTACTAATATTTCTTATGAAGTCAATCACCTGACTCATTT
>NW_007823508.1:0-832 GCF_000696425.1 Galeopterus variegatus
CAAATCAAAACCACATTGAGATATCATCTCACCCCAGTTAGACTGGCCATTATTTAAAAGATTGAGAATAACAAATGCCGGTGAGGATGTGGAGAAAGGAGAACTCTTCTACACTGTTGGTGGGACTGTAAATTAGCATAGCCATTACAGAAAACAGTACGGAGGTTTCTGAAACAACTACAGACAGAAGTACCATATGATCCAGCAATCCCATGACTGGACATATATCCAAAGGAATGGAAATCATCATGTCAGAGGGATACCTGCACTCCCATGTTCATCACAGCTCTACTTACAATAGCCAAAATATGGAACCAACCTAACTGTCCATCAACAGATGACTGGATAAGGAAAACATGGTATATATACACAATGGAATACTACTCAGCCATAAAAAAGAATGAAATTCTGCCATTTGCAGCAACATGGATGAGTCTGGAGAAAATTTATGTTAAGTGAAATAAGCCAGACAAAGAAACAGAAAAACCACGTTCTCACTCATAACTGGCTGCTAGAAAAGAAGGAAGTGAGGGAGGAAGGAAGACGTGAAGGAAAGAAAGAAAACACCACAATAATATGTTGAACTTTCAGAAGGAGAGAACAAACCTAAGGATACTAGAGATGGGAAGTTAGGAGGGAGGGGGTTTGGGAAGTGATAGGTCAGGTAAAGGGCATAAAGAAATATCACAATTTGTAAGAATGAATGTGCTAATAAAAATTTTTTTAAATTTACATTAAAAAATATTACTGGTGGCTATACCTTATCCTTAGAAATACTGATTCAGCTGAGGCCTGAGCAGTAGTAATTTTTTTAACACACTATGCAATTTTA
>NW_007823509.1:0-832 GCF_000696425.1 Galeopterus variegatus
TCCTTTCAAGACAGGTTACCATTATATGTCCTCAATGCCTACAGTATCACCTGGCATTAATCAACAGTTAATATAAGTCTGATAATTAATGAAGGAATTTCATTTTCATGTGTTTATAAGCTATTGTTACCAAACCAAGAGGGGTTTGTCATTCACCACCCAAATGACTAAGTTTCTCACGCCAAAGTTTGCAGTGTCAGACTTTAAGCATTTATTTAGATGGCCATCCAAAAAAGCACAATGGCAACCAGAGGGGCTTAAAGACCTCACGCTCCTTGACTGCTTAAAATCTCAAGCATTTATAGAGCAAAATCATGAGTGGGGGTCTGGGAAGTCATGTAGGAATCTAATAGGTCAACAGTGAGGTCAGCATAACTATTTCTGGTATACTGACTAATGTCTTCCTTGGCTCCTTCCAGTCTGGAGGTGTTCAGACTTCAAACAGGCTTGTAGTTGTTTGTGCTCTGCAAAGGCACCTTGAGGAAAGGGGTTACATATGATATCTTAAGCCATAAGGTATTCATTTAAGGAGCAAACATCCTGACCTTCAGATCAAGTCTTAGCCTAAGGAAGTATATGTTTAATCAATTCCACACTTATCTTATAATTTACTTACTCCTAGAAATTCAGCCAATCCTGCTTGGTCAAGCAGATTTTCTTTTGCTATTTCCCCTTCCACTAGCCAAGGCCTGTTCTGGCTGGGGTTAGGGGAATAGGCAGGGGAAATCAGGGTCTGCCGCCTGGTTTCACTAATTATATTTTTTATTCTGTGAACTGTTTTTCCACATCTTTGCCCATTGAGATGTTAGCAAAACTTTCCTTTTTTTTTTTT
>NW_007823510.1:0-832 GCF_000696425.1 Galeopterus variegatus
CAGTAAGGAGCAGTCACAACAACAAAACACTGAGCCAGATACCCACCGAAGGAAATGATCTTCTCAGACAGAAATTAACAAACATCTGAGGAGAGACCTTAATGGAATGAAAAATATCCACACACTCTGAATGGGTGATGAAAAAATACGTGGGGGTTTGAAGCCAGAGAGTGAAACTGATTAGTAAAATCATCCCAAAGCTCCCTGTCAAGGTGATGAGGTAAATCAGGAGAAACACCACAAATAAGATGGGCTGCAGCTCTGGCTGGCTGGTCAGTCCCAGCAGAATAAACTCAGTGGCCTCAGTGTCATCGTGTTTGGGAACTATCTTCATCTTCATATTCTCTAGTATGAAAAGAAGAATGTGCCAGATACAAAAAGAGAAGTAAATTATATTTACTCCAAGAATAGTCAAAATCAATGACAACTAAAACAAATGCATTTTGAAAGGTGAAGATTACAAAGGTAATTTTGAAAGGTGAAGATTTCAAAGGTTATTTCCTGACAACTAAAACAAACGAATTTTGAAAGGTGAAGATTACAAAGGTTATTTCCCACAGAGACAGAATAGATGCTTTAAGTGGTGTGTGGTGCTAATCATAGCAGGCAGCACAAGAGATGTTGAAGTCTGTGCACTCTACTGTGCTGGCTTTTTGGCAACTCCCACCCCAACACTACCAACATGTATGAGATTTGACTTAGCTTATTTGTGTCCCTAATTAAGCTACAGAATTGGGACCCCTAATCTTCAAACATAGTTACCACCATAGTCTGATCAGGGAACAAGGTGAAAAGGTGATTTTCTGCAGTTGTATCATTGCCAGTAAAGGCA
>NW_007823511.1:0-832 GCF_000696425.1 Galeopterus variegatus
GTGGTCCTTATGCCCCAAGACCCAGGAAGGCGAGGACAAGATGACCCGTCTGTGTCTCACCAAGTGTGCTGTAGTGAAGCCCACCCCAAACCTGGTCCCACGGCTGAAGAAACAGAGGTCCTGGGCTATGCCTGAGAGGCAGCTCGCTGAGGTCTGAATACTGCGCCTGCTCAGTGTGTGCAGCACATCAGGACATGGCCAAATGCACCGCAAGTCCAGCCACGGCCCAGATGACGATGTACCATCCATGTGAAATGCACACAGAGTTTTGAAGACTTACTATGAAAAGAAAGAATGCACAGTGTCTCAAGAATTTTAACAATTGATTTCAGGTTTTCTTACGGAGATGTAATTCGATAACATAAAATCCACCATCTTAAGGTGTAGAAATTCAGTAGTTTTAGTATATTCACTTGTGCAGCCATCACCACTACCCAATTCCAGAACATTCGATCACCCCAGAAAGAAACCCCACACCTATTAGCAGTCCCCCCATTCCCTCACCCTCAGCTCCTGGCAACCATTGATCTACTCTGTCTCTCTGGGTGTGCCTATGCTGGACGTGCCCTTTTGTGCCTGACTTCCTTTGCTTCGCTCGTGTGTTCGGGTGCATCCGTGTGTTGACATGTAATGGTGCTTCATTCCTTTTTATGACTGAGTGATGCTCCACCATGTGGGTGGGTCACACTTGTCTACCAGCTCATCAGTTGATGGACATCTGGGTTGTTTCCACTTTTTGGCTATTGTGAATGATGCTGCTGGAGCATTTGCATGCACATTGTTATTGAATAAAGCATGTTGAAATGAGATATTTTGAGATATATTAGGTTAA
>NW_007823512.1:0-832 GCF_000696425.1 Galeopterus variegatus
TATAACGAAGTAGTTAGAGGTGATGTCTGGGATTGGGTGGATGAAGCAGGCTGGCAAAATGGTGACGGTGATTAAATCTGAAGGGCAGGCATTTGAGGATTCATTATATAAGTATTTACATCTGGGATGGTTAACATTTGCACAAAATTTTTTAAAAAAAATTACTGAGCATAAACTGGAAAAACAGATTTGAGAAATATTTTCTCAAGAGGAAATCACAATATTTAAAAAATCATGTGGTTCTTGATATAAACAGAGAAATAATTTAAACTGTAATAAGCAAGCTCCTTACTAATGTCATTTTTTGGTGATGGAGCACACTGATTTAAACTCTGTTCTATTTTCTTCCCCTGCTTATTTTATTTATCTTTAAAACTACATCGTTTCTTCATCTGTTTCGTTTTTACCAACACCAAACCTGGTTATGTTAGAATTCTCTTTAAAAAATGATTTCACTTTTCTTTTTACCCATACTCTAACTTTTCTCCGTTTGAACACAACTGATTATTGAATATATAGATATGTGAGGGGTATATCGAAAAAGACATTTGTTTCTTCAAGTGCCAAATGTGGCCCTCAGTTGTTTTCAGACTTTCAGAGAATATGCAAAGGGAGAATTATCTGGAAGGACAAACTAACTGCAAAGGCATGAAGTTTTTGGAGGACCTTATAGTTGGAATGAATTTAATAAATACAGGTATCTAGAAAATGGTTGGTTCCTGAATAGGGCACTCTGAGGACTGGAAAAATGAGTGGCTGCATTTTAAAAACAAACAAACAAAATCAAAACAGCAACAGTAACAAAAACCTAGAGACAATTTGCATGCAAGCC
>NW_007823513.1:0-832 GCF_000696425.1 Galeopterus variegatus
GGAGCGCCACCGCGCTTCCCAAGCGGCGCACTACAGCAGTGCGCCACCGGGCCGGCCCCTAAACTATACTTTTTTCTGAGAAGACAATATTTGATCCCTGCTGAAAAACTAAGGTTAACAGAACGATAAATCTTTGCAGTCTGTTCCTTTTAGTAGTATAGTCAAAATATTCAAAATGATCCCTACGCAGAATTTATGTAAAGTCATGAGGGTTACCATCTGGTAAGAAGCTTAGCAGATATGAGACTGATTTCTAGACTGTATCATCCCATTGGGAATAAAATTTAAATCTGAAAAATTTTCTAAAATCTTACAGTTAGAATGTATGTAAAAGAAATAATACGTATACAACACTAGTTAAGACAAGCACCTCTGCTGTGTTCATGCTAGAATTTATCTGGCTTTTAATCTAACACAAAGCAAAGAGAGTCTTTGGGGGTTAATACTGAGAACCCAGAAATCACCCCTCAGGCTTACAGCCATCTGATATTAGACAAAGGCAACAAAAATCTACACTGGGGAAAGACTGCCTCTTCAACAAGTGGTGCTGGGACAACTGGACATCCATATGCAGAAGAATGAAACTAGATATGCACCTCTCACCATACACTAAAATCAACTCAAAATGGATTAAAGACCTAGGTATGAGACCCGAAACTGTAAAATTACTAAGGGAAAATACAGGTGAAACACTTCAGCAGTTAGGTCTGGGCACAGGCTTTATGAACATGAGCCCAAAAGCACAAGCAGCAAAAGAAAAAATAAACAATGGGACTATATCAAACTAAAAAGTCTCTGCACAGCAAAAGAAACAATCAACAGAGTGAAAAGA
>NW_007823514.1:0-832 GCF_000696425.1 Galeopterus variegatus
CACTCTGCAGGTGACACTGCTGCCCTTAGGAAAAGAGCCTAAAAATTCTGGAGACTATGAAATACTCATTCATCCAAGCAGCATGTATTGTGCTCACCGTGTGCCAGGCTCTGTGCTATGAGCTGGCAGCAATACATGTGGCAAAGTGCCCACTGTCATGCAACTTACATTATTATAAATGGGGTAGCCAGAAAATAAGCAAGTAAATATATAAACATGATAAAGTAGAATTTCTCAATACTAACTTCCTCTAAATTGACACAGCATTAACCTAAGTTCTTTATTCCCTCTGCACAACATAGTGACTGAAAGCTGAACAACCTGGCTTGGAGCTATTCTCTTGGACACCAACATACTTCTGTTCCCAACCATATGTCTAGCAAGAGTTAAATTATTCCTAAAACTGATTATGCCAGTTGTTGTAATTCTATAATTCAATCAAACATTACAGAACCCAATGAAACTTGAGTTGTTTCTCAGAACACTAAGTTGAATGCTTTGGAAAAACTTGATAAAGGAGTTACTTAAAATGTTGCAGAACAACAGTAAGAGATTGGAGGAGATCATAAAACATGAATTAATTCTACAATCAGACTACTTCAAAAATGTATTTTAAATTCTTACTCCACTTTATAGAAATGGAATTGCTGCCTTACCGGCGTAGTTAATGCAGGGGTGCCAATCAGCAGATCCATGCTAATTAAAATAATAATGGCTTTGGCTGTATATTATTTATATTAAACATTGTTTATTAAAACAAAATGATGAAGTCTATTGTTTTAGTCCGTTTGTGTTGGTATAATAGAAATACCTGAGACTGGGTAATTTATAA
>NW_007823515.1:0-832 GCF_000696425.1 Galeopterus variegatus
GGCCTATATTAACTAATTTCTGTTCTTAATTTAATTATTTCTTTTATCCTTCTTTCTGTGTGTGCACTGTGTTGCTTTTTTTTTTTCTATTTTCTTATATTGGATACTTATGTCACAAATTTTCATTCTTTATTTCTAATATATGCATACTATATGCAAAGCATGTTTCAAATCTTTCTCTAGGACTTCTTTAAAAGCATTGCACAACGGTTGAGATATGGAATTTTTATCATTGATTTTTTTCTGTTAGTATTCTGACTTCTATTATGTGTTCTTTGACTTGAGAATGATTTAGAAGTCTGGTATTTCATTTTCTAAATATATACACTTTGGGGAGATGATTTTTTTTGCATTTTGTCAGAGAAGATGTTTTACATAATATTCATTACCTTTCAATTGTTGAGAAAGGCTTTAAGGACTAATGCAGGTATCCCTGATATGAATGTTCTCTGTATTTGTTGGATTCCATACATGACCACTAGATCAGACTTACTTATGTTGGACTGCTTGATCTACCTTACTAATTTCTTTGTATGCTTAACCTATGAATATCCAAAAAAGGTATATCAAAATCCCTCTCTATGATGGAGGATTTATCAGGTATTCTTATTTTCTACCAGTTTTCTTTGTAAGCTTCACAGCTATGTTTTAGGTTCATACATGTTCAATACTGTTATATTTACAAGGGTACTTCAAAAGTTCAGGGAAAGATTCATATTATCTTTTATTTCTATTTTTCTGTAAAGTGTTTGAAGTTCATGTATATATATATATAAATATATGTATGTATCATTAACTAAACTTCCTTTTTATTTATTTTTAATTGACAAGT
>NW_007823516.1:0-832 GCF_000696425.1 Galeopterus variegatus
CATCTGTAAAATAGTATGGTTTCTGTAAAATGGGAATTCTTTTTACATCATATCGCTGGGGGTTTTTTTTGTTTTTTTAAAAAAGAAGTAAAAATAGATAAGATATGAATTGAGTGCCTTGCGTATATAGTCACTCAATAAATAGTAGCATGTAAGGATACTATTGAAAATGCTAATTTTAGACTTAGCCATTCAGAAATGACCAACCAAAGCTAGCTATGTGAGAAGGCAACCGAGAGTTTGCCTGCCCTTTAATAGCAATAAACAATTGCCAGAAATGCCTCAACCCTAAAAAAGAACCTATCAGTCTGGGCAGGTGGGAAATTTCCTGTTGTGAAGCCCATTCCTTGAGAAACAGGTCCTTGATTGAGAGAAGGAAAAGAAACAGTAAATGTTGCCCATTGTAAAGTAACAAGGCCCTCTAGAAGCTCTGGAGAGAGTGAGCTGAATTCTGAAAGGTAAAGTAGAGAAGACATTTGACCTTACTGTGATATGGATACCAAGACCTTCCAGAATCGCCAGTTGTATAAATGGCACCATAGCAGTGGTTTATAAAATATGTGCTGTGGAACACTGCTTTCCAGAGATGCTCAGTGAAAAAAGAATACCATGGTCATATAAGTTTGAAAAAACTGTGTAATATAGCTCCCTTCCCGAAGAGTCTTAATGCATATTAGTGTGTTAAAGGCTCTGAGAAGTCCTGCAGAGTAGAAATGTGCTTCACGTCTTTCTAATTCAGTATTTTCCCAGTTTACTTGATCATGGATACTATTTGCCCCACAGCACCATTCTCTGATATACCTTCAACAATATGAAAAAAATGTATATGCAT
>NW_007823517.1:0-832 GCF_000696425.1 Galeopterus variegatus
TCATCGATCTAAGTAAACTCATCAGACCATGATCATCGATATAAGTAAACTCATCAGACCATGCTCATCGATCTAAGTAAACTCATCACACCGAGCTTATCGATCTAAGTAACCTCATCTGACCAAGCTCATCGATCTAAGTAAACACATCACACAAAGCACATTGATCTAAGTAAACTCATCAGACAAAGCACATCGATCTAAGTGAACTCATCAGACCGAGCTTATCGATCTAAGTAAACACATCGGACAGAGCTAAGCGATCTAAGTAAGCTCATCAGACCAAGCTCATCCATCTAAGTAAACTACTCAGAGCAAGCTGATCGATCTAACTAAACTCCACAGACCAAGCCCATCGATTTACATAAAATCATCACACCAAGCTCATCGATCTAAGTAAACTCATCAGACCATGATCATTGATATAAGTAAACTCATCAGACTAAGCTCATCGATCGAGGTAAACTGATCAGACCAATCTCATCGATCTAAGTAAACTCATCGGACCAAACATGTCGATCTAAGTAAACTCATCAGACCAAGCTCATCGATCAAAGTAAGCTCATCACACAAAGCACATTGATCTAAGTAAACTCATCAGACAAAGCATATCGATCTAAGTGAACTCATCAGACCGAGCTCATCGATCTAAGTAAACACATCGGACAGAGCTAAGCCTTCTAAGTATGCTCATCAGACCAAGCTCATCAATCTAAGTAAACTCCTCCGAGCAAGCTAATCGAACTAAGTAAACTCAACAGACCAAGCCCTTCGATTTAAGTAAAATCAATACACCAAGCTCATCGATCTAAGTAAACTCATCAGACCAAGC
>NW_007823518.1:0-832 GCF_000696425.1 Galeopterus variegatus
CCACTTTGGGCCTTTTGCCCAGTCTTGTGAGAGGGTATTCTCTAGTACTGGAAAGTGGAGATACATAAACTGGACAGGGAAAATGACAGATACCTACTAGAAGACAATTGATGAAAGAGGCATTACTGAGGCCATAGTGTAAGGGTGCCGAATGGGTGGGCATGGTGGGAAACTGTACACAGGCACGCCAGGCCAGCTGAAAGGCAATATCCTTAATGCAGTTGTGAATGATGAAGGTGTATTAGTGATCTATTGCTGATTTATTATCTACAGCTATGTAATGGATTATTCCAAACTTAGTGGCTTCACATGCACACATATATCATTTCACAGGTCCTGTGAGCCAGGAATCCAAGCATGGCTTAGCTGGATCTTCTGCTTATGTCTCTCCCAAGACTATAATGAAGGTGTCTACCAGAGCTGGGGTCTCATCTGAGGCTCGACAGAGGAAAGATCCACTCTCAAGCTCATATTGTTGTTTGTAGGATTTAGTTTCTTGCAGGCTGTCAGATTAAAGGCTTCAATTCCTTGCTAGCTGTTGGCCACAGGTCACCCTCAGTTCCTTGCCATGTCCATAACGCAGCTCACAACACAGGGGCTTGCTTCATCAAAGCCAGTAAGGGAGAGCATCAGTAAAAAGTGTCTGCTAGCAAGACAAAAGATACAATCTTATGTAACATAATGATGGAAGTGATATACCATCATTCTTTTGGTTAGAAGCAAGTTGTAGGGCCTGCCCACATTCAAAAGGAAAAGATTAAACAAGTGCATGAATACCGGGAGGCAGAGAACATTGAGGACCATCTTAAAGTCTACCTGCTACAGAGAAGTT
>NW_007823519.1:0-832 GCF_000696425.1 Galeopterus variegatus
AGCTGGGGACACAGCAGAAATGAAACTGACTTTTTCTCTGCTGGTGGGGTTTACAGGCTAGTGGAACACCCCGTACCTATGACAAGGCTTTGTCTTCATGTCTTCCTCTGGACGCCGTTCAAGGGCAGGGACCATGCCTTACCCACATTCATGTTCTAGCACACAGTAGGTGCTCAAGCAGTGGAGGACTGCTGCATGCCTACACACATTATTATATAATAATAATCACGTTAGGGTAGTTAATGCATCAATCACCTCATACATTTATCATTTTTGAATGAAAACATTCTAGAGCCTCTCCTCTAGCTATTATGTAATGTACAAAACTGTTAACCATAGTCGCCCTGCGGTGCGATAGAACACCCCTGTCTAACTGAATTTGGTACCCATTGGCCAACCTTAAACTTGTCCAAAAGCTGCTGCTGATCTGGATGATTTCACAGGGAGAGTCAGCGCCACCTCCTCACCAGGAGGGCAGGGCATGAGGGCAGCTTTCTACCACAGGGTAACCCCCAAATTGCTGTTTCTTTCACATAATACACCAATGGCTTTCAGGCACGCCTGTGTCCAGGGCCGGCGTGCATAATGGGGCCTTGAAACTGAGGGCTTCAAATACAAACTTTAGGACAAAAGAAATTTTTCTTCAGTGTTCATACTGAGGTGGATGGCTGGTCGTGAAGTCTTTCTCTCCTCCATGGAGACCAGCGGCACCGTGGCCTGTGCTACGTGTCACAAAGGGCAAAGCAGAAGGTGGTGTTCCTGCTCTAATCTGCAATTATTCTGATTTTTGGTTTGGTCTTTTTTGGGGAGGGGGCGGTTTGTTGGTAACAAT
>NW_007823520.1:0-832 GCF_000696425.1 Galeopterus variegatus
AGCTTCAACCAATGCAGAGAAGATTGCACTGGGCCAAGCCAAATCCTAGATAAGGACTTTGGTACAACTTAGACCCAAGTCAACTATTGCCAGTGGAGAAGAAGTCTTATAAAAATATGGGAGCAACCATTGTTACATGGTCTGTGCAGGAAAGGATCTGTGTCAAGAAGAGTCTAGAAAAGCAAAACAAATACTACACAAGTGATTTACTAGTGTTGAACAGCTAATAAGTGATAGATTCAGGATAATAAACTATGGCTCAATATCCAGGGCAAAGTTTCTTCTCTAAAAGTGACAGCAGATCCCAAACAATTTAATTTTCCTGGCTCAGCATTTTTGTTTCCTTGTCATAGAAAATTACCAGAATACCCAAAGGAAAACAAGACCAAATGCAAAATAATCTTTTTTTTTTTTAAATCAAAAACCACTTAAAGTTCTTCTAAATGATGGTTATACACATCAATTCTCATTAGAGTGCAAAGTATCTTCTCTAAAAGTGACAGCAGATCCCAAACAATTTAATTTTCCTGGCTCATCATTTTTGTTTCCTTGTCATAGAAAATTACCAGAATACCCAAAGGAAAACAAGACCAAATGCAAAATAATCTTTTTTTTTTAAATCAAAAACCACTTAAAGTTCTTCTAAATGATGGTTATACACATCAATTCTCATTAGAGATTGATTAACGGAAAATATAGGACATATGGGTTGGGTGTGTATTATATATTAACATATACTGTAAGCTTTCCTTTTTACTGCTATTTTGATTGGATTGGTTTATTTTCTTATTGTCTCTTAATCACAGACATAGAATGCATTAAAAGGTGCCAG
>NW_007823521.1:0-832 GCF_000696425.1 Galeopterus variegatus
TCTGTATTTTCATTTTCTGTTTTATTGCTGTTCCATTTTGTGTAAGTTTACTTATTGCGTGAGTAGAACCTTCTTGTCGTATATAATTTCTGAAATTTCTAAGCACTCTGAACTTTTTAGAAACTAAATAAGGAGCCAGAAGTAAGTGAGATATAAATTATGAACAAATTAAATAATTAGCTTCTAAATACCTGAAAAAGCAGTTTTTCCAAGGCTTATGATCTATAACCAGGGAGAAGTTGTAGTAATGGGCAAGTCTGATTAAATGTTTATCAAAGACCATAATGTGTACCACATTCCTTTCCTGTGAGCAGTTGATATTCAGTGAGATACAATGTGGATTCCCTGATTATGGACTCTGGACAGGTCAGGTCTAGGTGGGAGGAAAACTATGCCCTTACATATTGCTTTTCGGTTTTGGTGGGTGTCAGCCAAGGGGACCCTATGTCTGATGAAATGCAGGGTGACACCGCAGTTTTGATCTTAGGACACTGGGAGATGACAAAGCCAATGTGAGAAGTGGGAAATGTGGAGGAGCCCCAGTTCAGGGGAAGGTTTTGATGTGACATGTGGTGGCCATGGGCGAGTAATTTGGAACAGTGAAAGGATGCTGGACAATAAATCATGCAGGGGCTCTTATTCTTGTCCATTCTGCTAGTTTGGGTGATTTGGGGCTGGTCCTTCCTCTCCTGCATGGGACTCAGTTTCCTTATAAGTTGAACTAGTTCATCTCTAAGGCATTTCTAATGTTCTCAGTGGGTGAGTTGATGACATTATAGATTATGTATGTATATGCATGTATGTGTATGTGTGTGTGTGTGTGTGTGTGTGT
>NW_007823522.1:0-832 GCF_000696425.1 Galeopterus variegatus
CTTTTTATTTGCTGTTACAATGGAGTTATGATTTCCAAGTTTTTTGTTTTTGTTTTTGTTTCTGGTGTGTGTGTGAGTGTGCAGGAATAGAAATGTGGAATGTATTTCTAAAAGTAACTTTTTAATGTTTATGTAGATAATCAAAGGATTTTGCTTCATAACTATGAAAGTGATCAATTGTATTGGTAGACTTCTTAATACTGAGTTTTACTTTATTCGTGAAATAAGTTCAGAAAAGTTTTCCTGATCTTCACAGACTATTTCTCTTCTTCTATCTTTATATATTAATGTTTCTGCAGATTCCCTAAATTTTTAATTTAATGAGATAGATTCATTAACTCTGCTAAAGAAATCGAAGAAATTCTGATTTTTTCTAAGTCTTTATTATCAGCTTAGATATCTGTCCTAAACACTGAAATTATATATCTAATTGCCATTTGGACATTTCACAGATATTTTCATTATAATGTGTTCAAATCTGTGTCACTTCTGCATTATAGTTTTTTTTAAAACCCATTTTCCAAATTTTACTTTACAATGCCAATACCTAAGTAGCTGAAATCATGTAAATAGCCTGGGAATGAGTCTTATTTTTATTCTCTGCACAGCAAATTAGAACCCTGTTCTGCTCTTGCTTTTTCTTTCCTTTTATCATAGATTCCTTGGAGGAATAGAATTTTCTTCATCCTTTTATCTGTAGCAAGAATGATGGTCTAGATCTGTAAAGTGGCTTTGTAATAGTATTTTTTGTAATTAATAATTCATTACAGCTGCAGAATCTTCCTGTTGTGATTTTTCTTTCTTCTACCATATGGAATACTGTACCTGTTGT
>NW_007823523.1:0-832 GCF_000696425.1 Galeopterus variegatus
GGCTAAACACAGAAAGGCCACATGACCTAGAAATTTCACTCCTAGTATGTGTCCACATAAAACTTTTAAATGAATGTACATAATAGCCAAAAAATAGAAACAGCACAAGTGTTCATCAACTGATGAATTGATAAACAGAATATGGCATATCCATACAATGGAGTATTACTCAACAATAAAAGTGTACAAAGTACTGATAAATGCCGCACCATGATGAACCTGGAAAATATTCTACGTGAAGTAGCCAAGAAGACTACATATTGTATGATTCCATTTATATAAACTGTACAGAGAGAATAGACAAATCAAAAAAGACAGAAAGTAGATTAGTGGTTGCCGAGGGTGGGAAGGGGGTTTGGGAAGAAGTGGGGAACGATTGCCAAGGGCTATGGCTCTTTTCTTTTGGAGGTGATAAAAATGTTATAAAATGGATTGTAATGATGTCCACACAACTCTGTGAACACACTGAAAAATCATTGCATTGTACACTTTAAATGGGTGAATTGTGTGGCATGTGTTATATCAATAAAGCTGTTAAAAGAAAAGAGAAATACCAAAATGTTAAAATTAAAATTTAAAATTTAAATATGTCTTTGGATGTATTACTATAAGTTTATTTGTTTTCCAACTTTATAGCTATATTAGTCCGCTTCTGTTGCTTATAACAAAATACACAGAACTGGGTGATTTATGAAGAAAATGAAATTTATCGCTTATAGTTTCTGAGGCTGGGCAGTCCAAAGTCCATCTGGTGGAGGCAACAGTGTCCCAGGGGTCTCATGTTGTGAGATGGTGGAAACACAAAGAGCAGAGAGAGAGCTCCTCAAGTACT
>NW_007823524.1:0-832 GCF_000696425.1 Galeopterus variegatus
AAGAATAGATTAGAGAAGAGCAAGTGAAATCCATTTAGAAGCTACTGGTGGAATTCAAGTGGGAGGTGATGATGAGCTGGGATAGAATAGTCGCAATGGGGTTAGAGAGCTGAGACTGATTCAGTAGAAATTTAGGAGAGACTTAGAATGAAAGACTCTAGGATTAATTAAATTTGGGACCTGCAGGAAAAGGATGGATTAATCACTGATGTCCTATGTTTCTTGCTTGAGATCTGGGTAGAAGGTGTTGTCAGTCACTCAGAGAATGTGGGAAAGGAAATTTTGGAGAAAGATAATGGGTTTCAAATACATTGAACACCATCAATGCAGTAGGCATTTAAATATGAGGGACTGAACTTGGGAGTGAGGTCTAGTCTTAAGAAATAGAGTGGTCATTGTAGCCATTGGAGCAAATCAATTGTATGTGGAAGATATACCAGGTAAGATTACAAGGAGGGCCCAGAATAGAATAGCTCATTTATGGCTGCATGATATTCTGCTGTAGATTTATACTATAAATTTATGTTACCATTACCCTATTGTCATACTTAAAGTTTTTTCTCCAATTTTTAACTTTTACAAATATACTTGCAATGAACAGTTTTGTTCATAAATCTTTGTCTGAATTTCAGATGATTTTCTTAGGACAGATATCCAGATGTGGAATTACTGGGAATTCTGTCCCATTTTGAAGTGGTGGGGTGCTTTGGAAACCAGTTGATTATTTAAAGCGTTCTTATGAACAAAGTTGGGCGTGACATGGTCTAAGAAAAGAGCCTGGTTGATCACTTTTTTCTAAGGGGAAATGTAGTTGGGAAACTTCATCTTTCCA
>NW_007823525.1:0-832 GCF_000696425.1 Galeopterus variegatus
CCACTGCCTGTTTTCCAGGGCTCTCCTTTCACATGCATGCGTGCATTTATTCAATCATTCATGAAGCCTGGTGCCTATGATGAGCTGGTGACTGAAGAGTCAGCAATGAATGAAGGTAGTCCTGTCCTTGAGGCATTCACAGTTAAAGAAGCCCGCTTGGGACACGGGGCCACAGACGCAAGGATACCAGTGTTCTTGTCTTTGAGTGCCTTTGGTCTCCTTCCACAAGACCAGCTCCCTCATCTGCTTGTGCAGTGTCCTGTGAGGTGACAGTGGCCTATGACAGCTGTACAAGGTGTTATCAATCCATCTCCCCCCACAACCTCCACCAGCCTCCTCTTCAGAAGTGAAGTCTGGGGTCCTTGTCCTCAGCATCCCCAACTGGGTCTCAGGGTGGTCGACTGTTTATATGTTCATACCCTTGGTTTGGCCGCCATATGCCTTCTTGGGTCTTTCTATTCTGTATTTCCCAATGCTGCCATCAGCTTCTTTTCTTAACTCTTGGCTGTGCTTCAACTTCCCGTGGGCCTTTGGCCAAAGAAAGATCTTCCTTTCTCTGGGAAGGTAATGCTCTTAAATTAAAGCATTTGGAAGTCTATCCATTGAGGGGTGCTGGAAGAAGGGGACACCCACCCAGCTGGCTGGATCAGAGAGACCAATCCTAATGACCCATCGGTCAAAGGAGATTGGAGCTACAAAGAGCCTTCCCCTGCTGTTATCGTGGCATCCTAGGTTCCAGACCCAAAGGATCTGCACTCCAGTAGCTGTTAGTGGCTATGGCATTCACCCAATTGAAACAAAGTGATCTTAAACACACAGAACCCAACAAACT
>NW_007823526.1:0-832 GCF_000696425.1 Galeopterus variegatus
TGCATTCAGCTGACCACAGTGATTGGCTGGGGAGAGGGCAAATGATGCAATCAAGGCCAGGAAGATACCAAGCAACTCACTGGGACTTCTCAGCAAAGAGGCTTCTGGTCCCCACCCCCGTATGTGAAAAGGATGGAGACCTGTGCGGCGATGGGCCAGGACACAGAGAGATGGAGCAAAGCCAGCAGGAGCAAGAGAGGAGAAAGCGTCACTAGGACCTTGCCTGTGTTCCAGATCACGCTGTGCTGAAGCCAAACTGATGCTGAACTTTCCAGCTTTCATTGGTCAGCCATTATCCATTTTCTTAAGTCTATTTGGATTCTGCTTTTTTGCAACTCACAACAAAGGAACTCGAAATGACACAATTAAAAAAATATGTAAAACAAACCTGTGTGTCCACCAAGCCTTGAACACCAAATCAAATGACTCCAGAGGTAAATCTAAGGCAGCACATGCCAACCCTCTGGTCTAGACTGTCTTAAATCTTATGCCAGCCTTCACTTTATCTAGGCAGAGACACATAAAACTCTCTCATTCAGATCTTTGGTCTTTGAATAATCATGTGGATGGGCTTCCCTGGAGAGAACAAGGGAAGAGTTAGGAAGCATAGTACAAAGTATGGGGGTGCAGGGTGAATAAGATCTCCCTCCACTCATCACGGTGGTCCCTTCCTGAGGCCCCAGCAATGCAAAGCTGGTGACAGGAGAGGGTCCTTTTGCATGAGGATCCCTACAACTTCTGGGAAAAACTGAATGAAACCCAGACCTTGTACTTCAAGACCCCGAATTAGGGGGATCTGTTTAGATGGACCGAGGCCCATTTGTGTGGAAAA
>NW_007823527.1:0-832 GCF_000696425.1 Galeopterus variegatus
TGCAAATCTAGTGAGGCAGGGAAGGGCTGGACTGAGAAAGGAGGACCGGAGGGATCCGTGCGAGCTGCTCAGGCATGGACACAGGAGCACGGTTCCCTGGGAAATGCCTCTGAAACAGAGATCTCATTGCAGGAATTCTCCAGGGAGTGTTCTCAGGGCCCGCACCAGTATTGGGGCTATAAACAGGGATGCAGTCTCATCAGAAGGCTCAGCCAACCCCACACGGAGCTCTGGAGCTGGGCTGGCCTTCCAGAGTTGTCCCAGTCAAAGCAATGTTTGTACCCCAATCCTGATCAGTCATTGGCTATGGCTGTCCCCAGGAAAGGCTATCTGAAGACTTTAGTCTGAGGGACTCAGCTGTGAGCCATGAGCAACCAAAGAACTTGGTGCCTTTGCAACTCAAGGAATAGATATCTAGGTCTTGCAGAGGGATCTGGGTGGCAAACCACAGCGTCCACTACACTAGGTGTGTGCTGGGGAGAAAGTGAGCTGTGGGTGTCCTAAACAGAGGCAGACACAAAGCAGGAGAGAAGAGAGAATGGCTTGTTCAGAGAGAAGGTGGCACTCAGTGCTGGCCTGGTGGTGGGAGGGTAAGTAAGCACCAGTGGCACAAGGCCTGTGATGTCAGCCAAGGGCGTAGTCTCCTTCTGCAGTGCTGGGGAACCAGCAGAAGGTTTGATAGGGGGGCAGAGGTAGATTTACCATGAAGCTGTGATGCTTAAGCTTCTGGGCTTTTCCCTTGCATGGGCCCCTTCCATGCAATGCGGAGCTTAGCAATGTGTTCACATGGTCATATGTTTTCACAAGTTTTGCAAAAGTAAAATATTTAAAC
>NW_007823528.1:0-832 GCF_000696425.1 Galeopterus variegatus
CTAAATTCTATCAAACTTTTAAAGAGGAGTTAATACCAATTCTCCTCAAACTATTCCAAACTCATTCTATGAGGCCAACATAATTCTGATACCAAAACCAGATAAAGACACAACAGGAAAAGAAAATTATAGGCCAATATCCTTAATGAAACTAGATGCTAAAATTTTCAACAAAATATGAGCAATCAGAATACAGCAATATATTTAAAAAATTATACACTATGATCAAGTGGGATTCATCCCAGGGATGCAAGGATGGTTCAACATATGAAAGTTAATAAATGTAATACATCACATCAACAAACTCAAGGATAAAGACCTTATGATTATCTCAATAGGTGCTGAAAAAGCATTTGACAAAATTCAACATTCCTTTATGATAAAGACTCTCAACAAATTAGGTATAGAAGAAAAATACCTTAATGCAATAAAAGCCATTTATGACAAGCCTACTGCCCGTATTATTCTGAATGGGGAAAAATTGAAGGCCTTCCCCTTAAGGACAGGAACAAGACAAGGATGTCCACTTTGACCACTTCTATTCAACATAGTACTAGAGGTACTAGCTAGAGCAATCAGGCAAGAGAAAGAAGTAAAGGAAATCCAGATTGGAAAAGATGAAGTCAAACTTTCCCTATTTGCAGATGACATGATACTATATATAGAAAAACCTAAAGACCCTATCAAAGAAACTCCTAGAGCTGGTTAATAACTTCAGTAACGTTGCGGGATACAAAATAAATGCCCCCAAATCAGTAGTGTTTACATACCCGAATAATGAATTAACAGAAAGAGAAATAAAGAAAGCCCATTTACAATTGTCACCAAAAAA
>NW_007823529.1:0-832 GCF_000696425.1 Galeopterus variegatus
AGATCATATATTGCATAACCCTAAGATGGATGGGGAGGCCTGAACTATGTCAGCTGGTTTCCAAAGTCTGGTTTCCTTACTTG
The DNA here is from genome assembly GCF_000696425.1 of Galeopterus variegatus. Classification (NCBI taxonomy): domain Eukaryota; kingdom Metazoa; phylum Chordata; class Mammalia; order Dermoptera; family Cynocephalidae; genus Galeopterus; species Galeopterus variegatus. The sequence goes on from NW_007823529.1 coordinate 84, forward strand.
GTGTGCTATAATTAACTCATTTAGGGATAAAATTTCTGGAGCAAGAAATATTTCACTACTCTTGAAAGACTAACTTAAGGGAAAACTCTGCTACTTTAAAAAAATGTATTTATACACGGTCTAACATTTTTAAATGTCTTGAAGTGTTTCCCCAGTAAAAGTTTAAAAAGAGAGGATACTAATGTCTTTTTAAGGTTTTTTGGAGAACTATATATTCCCTGTAATTTGAGTGATAGTCATTAAGTAACACTTAAGAATGCTTCCATCTCCTAAAATGTGCATTTTTTATTCGAAGTTTTGTGGTAAATTAATGAGTGCCTGATCTAAGAAAAAGACAATCTTACTTTCAAATAGTTTAGATAAATTAATTGCCTATTTGTGTATATCATGTAAGATATGTATTTTTTCAACATATCTATGTATGTATCTATCTATGTATCTTTCTATCTTTGATCTTTTATTTCTGATTTCATGAGAGACTTTTCCACCTTTCCTGTGAACTACACACTTATTTTTAGGCACAGAACCGTGAGATCTTACTTTAAGGGAAAATGTGTGAATCACAGATCCACTTGTAGCTATTCTAGTTGAAGTAGGGAGTGGAAGATTTATTGGAAATCTTCACCCTGATGTCACAGAGTCAGCTCCAGTTTAACTTATTCATAACATGACTCATCGTTCCACCCCTCCTGCATGATACAAACATCTCTCACTTGATTAATGGCATTGCCCTCATCCCATCCCCTAAG
>NW_007823530.1:0-832 GCF_000696425.1 Galeopterus variegatus
CGCGACACTGAGGGTTGCGATCTGTTGCCAGACACGAAAAAAGACAAAAAAAAAAAAAGAATTATATCAAAAAAATTCACTGTAAGAATATACAGTGAGAAATAGATTGAATGTAGGAAAATGTTTACCATTTTTGAATCAGGATTGTAGATATATGGGTATTTGTTGTACATTTGCTTATACTTCTCTGTATATTACAAACACTTTAAAAAGTAAAGATACGGCAGACAAGTGCCCTCTTTTTTTGTCTCTTCATGTTAACATAAGCTTGAATTCTCTCTTGACCATATTTTTTCTAAATTTCACAATTTAAATGTAATAATGTAATAACATTGAAAGTCAAAGAGAAACAACTTGAAAAGTTAATAACTAGTTTACAACTCATTGCAGAAAACAAATGTAACTGTAACATCGTACCTTGCTTTTGTTTAAAAAGGATCAGTTTGATTACCAACATTACTCATCAGGCTTAACTCAAGTGATTTTGATGATTTCAAAAAGTATCTAATCTACTAAAGAATGAAAATGTAAGGGCTTTGGCTATTGTGCCTTAAGTTGTGAGTTTCTAAAGAAAAATTTTAAAAAGTGGTTTGGTTCAAGAAAACCATTTTAGAAAGTTTGTGATCTGCTTAGGCGCTTACTTTGAAGAGGACAGCTCTCGTCTGGATGCTTAATTTCTTGTATATTTGTTAAAAATCCAGTTATAGCTCTTATTTTCATAACATCTTCCCTCATCTTTAAACTTCATTTTGCACATAGTGCAAATGGTCATTGAACATACATATATAGTGTAACAGAATCCTTTGGAGGTTTTAAGTTATTTCTTCTGCCA
>NW_007823531.1:0-832 GCF_000696425.1 Galeopterus variegatus
TTTAGGCAATTAAATTGCTAAGTGATTTGATTATTTCTGAAAGAAATTCCCTCATAACACTCCCTTGCATTTTTTATCCTCCTTCTTCAATCCACCCATGAATGGGATGTGCAGATTTAGGGATCTTTTTGGTAGCTCTACCTGGCTGAGTTCAGCACATCCTTGAGGTTAGGGTCCCTGGATTCAGGCCCCTGCCCCTTGCCCAGTGAAGTGCTGAATTTAGCTTGCACTGGCTCAAAAAAAAAAAAAAAAGAAAAGAAAAAAATCAAATCTGCACATCTTTTCCTAATTCTGCATTCAATGATATCATGTAAACAGCCTGAAATCAGCCATGGTAGGAGTATTTACATATGGAAATTGGCAACTGCTACAAACCAGGGCTTATTTTTCTCCCCACAAGAGCTACCACAGCCTTCACTCACCTCCCCCACCCCCACCAATCTACAGCCCCCAATGTGATGAGTCCTGAGCATGTCGGAGGGTTTACAACATTAGCTCCAGGTCCCAGCTGGGAGCCCCCCTCAAGGGGCCGAGCAGAAGCTGTTGGTTTGGGGGTTTGGGGGAATCAATTGAGTAGCTTCGTGCCAGGACAGAGTGCTGGGGCCCTTCCCTGGCCTCTGTCCCAGGGATCTTTTTGCCTCCCCCTCAAGGCAATGTGGCCTGGAAGGAAGAGTCCCTGCCTGAAGGTCAGGAGACCTCAGATACGTGTGGACATCGGTCAAGGAAACCCAGACTCAGCAAGTGAAGCGACTGGCTCCTGGTTGCCCGCAATGAGGATGGGGCAGGCCTAGGCAGGTCTCCTGGGCTCCAGTTTAGTGTCTTTCTGTTGTCT
>NW_007823532.1:0-832 GCF_000696425.1 Galeopterus variegatus
TCTTGTAGCCCCCAAACAGCCATAGATAATATGTAAATGAATAGGTGTGGCTGTGTCCCAATAAAAACATTACATACAAAATTAGGCAGCAGCCCAGACTAGGTCCAGGGGAACCCTGTCATAAAGTAACAACTCGAAATTCCTTTTATTTTTTTTTAACAAAAATAAAACTAATGTGATTCTGTTGCTTTTTATAAATGTAACAAATATTTTATGAGTATGCCAAAAACAAGCTACTTGATGAATGTTGAATGTCAGCCCTATCTATTTGCTAATAACAATCAAGGTAGATCAATTTGAGATTTGACTGAGAGGGAAAATGAATTACAAACCTCAGAAAGGACATACTGGACCTGGTTCAGGAGCAGCAAGGGCATAAAATATCAGGGACACCAAAAATGAATGTTTTTATTAATCTGGCACATGGCCCATACTTAGGCTGTATGCCAAAAGTAGCCAACAATAAAACAATCTTCTCCCAATTACAATATTGAATTGACATTACCCTACTTGGGTTAATTGAAAGTCCAATATGATGAGCAATATTACTTTTCTTGGATGTTCTTATTGCAATAGATGAATTACCCAATCTTAAAGATCTCTAAAGTAGCAGAGGAGAACATTCAAATAATCTAAATAAGTTAGAAAAAGAAAAGAATCAAGAAAACCAGAGCTACATTGATCCTTGTATACAGTGCATTTGTTACATAGTATATCATGTGAAACACCAAATGTAAATAAGACTTTTTAAAGACATTTTTGTAATTATTTAAAATTCATCAAATAAAAATGGTTATGTACAACTGTACTTGTATGGTTTATTTTCCATAGC
>NW_007823533.1:0-832 GCF_000696425.1 Galeopterus variegatus
CTAGCTTGGTGTGTGCAAACATTACTTACTGGGAAGTGAAAGAGGGAGTAGGGCTAACATTTAGATGCTTTGCAGGATGCCTTAGCTCAAGAGAGGTATGACTAAGCCCTTGTCAGACAAGACTGAGACTCAGAAAGATTGTCTGACTTGCACTGAGGCCAACGGAGCTGCGGTTCAAACCCAAGGCTGTCAGACCCAAGGCCTGTGCTCCCACCTCTTGTATCCACCACCTCTCTTAGGCAGAGCAACAGGGAATGTGACCTAGAATTCTTACATTACCTGTGGCTTTCCAAGCTATTGATTTTGTGGGTTTCTATCAGAACTTAAAAATCACGGTTGAAGGAACACAGCACTGTGGAGCTAACCCTGGCTTCTCTGCCAATGTGCTCTGCAACCTGTACTTCAGGATGGCTCCTTTGGACACAGGAAAAGTGGCAATTGTATTGGACGTGCAGCAGTGTGTTGTAGTCTTACACTGTATCAGAATAGTGAATCCGCCTCTAGCCCCTACTCTGCAAATCTGAGAGAAATATCAAGGTCCTGAGAAGTCCTGACTGTGGATACATGCTTCTGGAGGCTTCTCGACAGCTTCTGTCAGTCAGTCAGCAAACATTCAGAGCAGCCTCTAGGAACAAGGCACTCTCCAGGAGCTGTGGTGGATACATGTGCCAACAGTCTATAAAACCACACCCGGATTATTTTTAAAAAATTAATATCTTCTGGGCCGGCCCGGTGGCGCACTGCTACAGTGCGCCGCTTGGGAAGCACGGAGGTGCTCCCGCCGAGGGTTCGGATCCCACATGCAGACCGGCCGCTCACTGGCTGAGCGAGG
>NW_007823534.1:0-832 GCF_000696425.1 Galeopterus variegatus
CTGCAAAAGCAGTACTAAGAGGCAAATTTATTTCAGTAAATGCTTATATCAAAAAAATGGAGGGCAGAGCCCCTGGTGCACTCGGGAGAGTGCGGCGCTGGGAGTGCAGCAGTGCTCCCGCCGCCAGTTCGGATCCTATGTAGGGATGACCGGTGCGTTCACAGTGCTCACTGGCTGAGCGCGGTGCGGCTGGTCTCAAAAAGGACAAAAAAAAAAAAAAAAAAAAATGGAAAGACTCCAAATAAAGGACCTAACGGTATGCCTCAAAGAACTTGAAAAACAACAACAATCCAAACCCAAAGGCAGTAGATGGAAAGAAATAATTAAGGTCAGAGCAGAGCTAAATGAAATAGAGACCTAAAAAACAATAGAAAAGATTAACAAATCTAAAAGTTGGTTTTTCAAGAAGATAAACAAAATAGACACACCATTAACTAGATTAACACACAAAAAAAAGAAGAGAGAAGACCCAAATAACAAAAATCAGAAATGAAAAGGGAGACATTGCAACTGACATCACAGAAATACAAAGAATCATTAGAGACTACTATAAACAACTGTATGACAACAAATTTGAAAATCTGAAAGATATGGACAAGTTTCTAGACACATATAAATTACCAAGACTGAACCAAGAAGAGATAGAAAACCTGAACAGACCAAAAACAAGCAAGGAGATTAAAGTGGTAATTAGCAATCTTCCAACAAAAAAAGCCCGGGTCCAGATGGCTTTACAGCTGAATTCTACCAAACTTTTAAAGAGGAGTTAACACCAATTCTCATGAAACTGTTCCAAACAACTGAAACAGACTCTACTCTCCCAAACTCATTC
>NW_007823535.1:0-832 GCF_000696425.1 Galeopterus variegatus
GGAGCCATCTCCCTTCCTTGGCTCACAGGTGGTTCTGAAGGAGGAGAGAGGGGAGGAACGGGGCAGCCCACACTGAGAGGAGCCCCTCAGTGGCCAACTGACACTGCACATGCCTCCCCTCTCTGCTCCATTTCCTCAACTGTTGCACAAGGACGGGGCTGGGCAAGACGAGCCCTGAGGTTCCCTCTGGTTCTGAGATCCCCAAAGTCTCTAAGAGCCAGGGTCTGCTGGCAGCATCCAGCCCACCAGAGCCCTCCAGGCATCTCAGGGGAGGGGAGCCCCTGCCTGGCCCCTGCCTGGGCAGGGGTGGAGGGAGGAGTAAGGCAGAAAACCTGGGCCCTGGCCCACTTTACCACCAGTGGACAATGACCTTGGGCAAGTCCTTCACCTCCTGGGCATCCATGGAATAAGGAAGTATCCACATGTCCCTCTGGCCCCAGGGTGGCCATAATTCCCTATGGCTCCTGGAGGAGCAGCTTTTGCAGTTTGGGCTGCTTTGGGGTATGCAGGATTATGATTCAGACATCAATAAACATCGATCACTGGGCCTCCTCAGGGGCCACCCTGGCTGCAGAGAGAGGCCAGTTAGGCCTTGTCTATATTCCTTCAAAGCCACCGGACCCAGAGTTCCGGCCCAGGGTGCCCAGGCCTTGGGAGGCGCAGACGGGAGGACTGGTTCCTCCCAGGCCCCAGCTCCGGGCAGTGCTGGCAACCAAAATCTCTGGTTAATGAAGACAGATGGGCTCCCCTGGATGTGAGGGAAGGTAGAAAGTGGGCAGGGCTGGAGACTACTGGGAACTGGTCGATGGGCAGGAGCTGGTGGGGAAAGAGA
>NW_007823536.1:0-832 GCF_000696425.1 Galeopterus variegatus
CATGTCTAATTCCCCCAGCAATGAATTGTAACAACACATGTGAAATATTGTTTACCAGGGAAGTTCATGAGAGACTCACTTCCCAAGACATTTATTGGGACTGATCACATAGGCACTCTCTGCCTGGCATGTACCAGAGTTCCAGACTCTCAAAAGGAGAGCAGGTGTTAGCATAAACCATATTCTTTGCACAGATGGTTTAGGCACAGTGAGCCACTCTTACCATTTATGAATTGTGGAAACCCTCCTGAAATCTAAGTTCCCAGGTGCCAGCCAAGGGTCAACATTGAGAGAAGGCCTTTCTGAGGATAACAGCCTCAGGCCTGCTATGTTAACTCTTTTCTGTACATCTTATTATTTTTTCAATACAATGATTTTCAGGTAAAATCAAGAGTTGGCACGTCAAGTAACTATCTTTTAAATGCCCTCTATGTATTACAGGTATGCTCCAGAATCACTGACAGAGAGCAAGTTTTCTGTGGCCTCAGATGTCTGGAGCTTTGGAGTGGTTCTGTATGAACTTTTCACATATATTGAGAAGAGTAAAAGTCCACCAGTGGTCAGTGTGCTTTTTATTTACTTTCAATTTTTTTTTAGCATGAAAAAGGCTTTATCCAGAGAATAGTAATAAGCCTAGGGCTAATTTTAGAGCCTCATATTGCTTATTTGTAAGGCAGTAACCAACAAAATAACCCTAAAGTCATTCATTAAATTAACTCGAATTTTTAAAAGGAGCAAGGATTTGGAGCATTAGTATATTCTCTTAATTATTATTCTTAGTATTCCAATAAACTCATTCATTCTAGGAATTATTGCATAAGTTAATATAAAC
>NW_007823537.1:0-832 GCF_000696425.1 Galeopterus variegatus
ATTTCTGTTGTAATCTTTATTTCCTTCTTATATTTGCTTTTGGTTTAGTTTGCTTTACTTTCTTTTCTTTTCTTTTCTTTTTTTTTTTTTTTTGTCCTTTTGAGACTGGCCGCACCGCGCTCAGCCAGTGAGCGCTGTGAGTGCACTGGTCATCCCTATATAGGATCCGAACCCGCGGCGGGAGCGCTGCTGCACTCCCAGCGCCGCACTCTCCCAAGTGCGCCACGGGCTTGGCCCCAGTTTGCTTTACTTTTTCTATTTTATTAAGGTAGAAGTTTACATTACTGATTTGGGATTTTTCCTAGGCATTCACAATTTTTAATATAGGCATTTTCCTCTAAGCACTGCATGAGCCCTGCATCCTATAAATTTTGATAGGTTGCGGTTTGATCTTTATCTCAAAGTACTCTCTAATTTCCCTGTGATTTTTCTTTTTACCCATTGTTTATTTAGGAGAGTATTATTTAATTTCCACACATTTGTGAGTTTTCTAAATTTCCTTCTGTTATTGTGGTCAGAGAACATATTTTCTATGATCTTAGTCTTTTTCTTAAAAAAATGCAAATTAAAAAAAAGTGTAATTGGCTCTATTGGATCTGAGAACCTGTATGATTCATTCTGATTCAGACCTTTACTTAAGGGTTTTATAGCCTGAGAATACCTGTATTGTCAGTAATGAAAGCAAATGGAAGATGGAACTTAGCCAGAGAAAACAAGGAAGGAAAGACAGAAAGTGCATCTTACAACAGAAGGGATCGTTCTACTCAAATAGGATAAGGACCATTCTGTCAGAGCAAGGAAGCCTGCCCTTTAAGCTCCTCCAGATCCACTT
>NW_007823538.1:0-832 GCF_000696425.1 Galeopterus variegatus
CAGGGAACATTGGAAAAAGATTTGGTTTGGGGTAGTATAGAGGAGGATCTTAATCTCCTATCGGACATGTTAATTCTAAGGTATCTTTGAGATTTCAAAATGGAAATCAAATTAAGTAGAAGTTGGACAGCGGCACCATTAAGAGGTGTAAGTGGAAGAAACACAAGCTTATTCTAAACTTCGTTCAGTGATGTTTCGTGAACAAGTCCCTACAGTGAACCGTGAGGACACAATGTGTAGTCTTAATTGTTATGACTAGTTGCATATGGATGACTTGATGATTAGTTCACAATACCTTGTAGAACAAATTTGATTTCATCCTTCTGGGGATCCTTTGGAAGAACTAAGGGAATTTCAGAAATGTTAAAGGATGGGTTTGGAAATAGAAGAAAGACACGCTATTTCCATCCAGTTTTGAGTTTCCAAGGAAAATCAATGCCCAAATAATACTGCTTCATTTGCTATTTTCCTCCAGTTTCGAGTTTCCAAGGAAAATCAATGCCCAAATAATACTACTTCATTTCTGTACCTCTTATGTTTCTTTGGGAAATGAGCAGATTTTCAGTTTCCAAATATTTACAGGAACTTGGTAAGAGTATAGAGATTTTTTAATTTTTTTAAATTAATTTATTTCTTGCAATGAAAAAGTTTATTTAATACATTTGAGCAAGAAAGGGATACCTATACATATTATGATAATCATCTCCACACTTTTTTTTCACCTTATTCCATGGTCCCTTTAATGCCAGTGAGGGTATAATACCCTGGTAAGATAACCCATATTTTCATTTCTGTGGGTCTGACCCTCAGGAGTCCTGCCTTTGTGCAGTTG
>NW_007823539.1:0-832 GCF_000696425.1 Galeopterus variegatus
CCACATGTACATTATACCTGTCTATGGACTGAATCAATCAGTGATGCTTAATCTTCGGGCCTTAGACCTATGCCTAGGAAGTTCATGATGTATTATAGGCATCTAGGAACGCTCTGAAATTGAATGCAAACATTTACATATGTATGTGCATTTGACAATTTCTCTGAGAAAAAGGATCATTCTATCTTATCAGCTCCCCTCCCCAAAAGCCCCAAAGAAGCTTTCTATCCAAGTAAATACCATGTATGACTCTCTTTTAATATATTAGATTCTGTTGTCACTAGTAAAATACATTTTTATTTAAAGCATTGGTTAAAAAAGAACAGTCAAAGAATGTTTTAGTACTATTCACTAGGATCATTTAGGAATCCTTAAAGTGTTTTGGTATTTTTATAAAAATAAGCCCTCACAAAACATAACTGATAAAGACTTAAAGCCAGAATATATAAAGAACACTTATAACTCAGTAATAATACAGGATTCCATTTGCGTGACATTCTAGTAGAGACAAAACTTGAGGGACAGGAGACTGAGCAGGGACTGGGATGGGGGAGGGGATTCCCTGCAAAGAAGCACAAGCAAACTCTCTGGGGTGATGAGAATGTTCTCTGTCTCATGTGTGGTGGTGGTTAAATGACGTACACATTTGTCAAAACTTACGTATACCTAAAGAGTGTGCATTTTATTGTATGTAAATTGACCTTAATAAACCTGACTTAAAAATAAAGAAGTCCTCCTCTTCAAAAACCTATTGATTTAGTCCAATCATTTTATGTGTGTGCAAACTGAGATCCAGAGGAGTAAATAATGTGCCCAGTTTCCAGGCCATTTT
>NW_007823540.1:0-832 GCF_000696425.1 Galeopterus variegatus
ATATATTTGTCTTTTTATTTTAATATCTAATCATTTTGTGTGTCACCAAAGGAAAGCCTTCAGATTACCACAAATCTATGGAAGAGAAAAAAATACATAAAAGTTACTTTAAAATGGTACTGAGCAAGGCCAGTGTATATGATTCATATAGGTTGTGGCCCCAGAAAACTCCAGGAAGCACCATTCAATCATAGCCAGTGTGAACGGCGCCCTCTTGTGTTTCACAGTGTACAGCCTTCCCAACTATACACAGCAGCCCCCGTGTTGGCAGTCTCTTCCTTTCAATTTGCTCACCTTTGATTTAGAAAAAATAAAGAAAGGCACATTCCCCAGGGGTGGGTGTGACTGCTTGCTACCTGAGGCCCAGTTTTGTGATTTCTCATCTGCTGTTTGCTGAACGCACAGGCCAGCTCCCACAGGATCAGGATCTACGAGCGGGAGGACTACCGAGGCCAGATGGTGGAGCTCACTGAGGACTGCTCCTCCCTGCAGAACCGCTTCCACTTCAGTGACATCCACTCCTTCAATGTGCTGGAGGGCTCCTGGGTCCTCTATGAGTTGCCCAACTACCGGGGGCGGCAGTACCTGCTGAGGCCAGGGGACTACAGGCGCTACCACGACTGGGGGGCCACCAATGCCAGGGTGGGCTCTTTGAGGAGAGCTGTGGATTTCTATTGAAATGTTGTTACTCTACCCTTTCCTCCATGCAGAAGTTAATAAAATATTTCCTGTGTGTTTCATGCAGTTACGTAGTCCTCTGTTCCTTCCAGTCTCCTTGGGAAAGCTCAGCAAGAGCAAAGCTAGGAAGAGTATGGATTTTCTTACACGCCTC
>NW_007823541.1:0-832 GCF_000696425.1 Galeopterus variegatus
CACTCTCCCGAGTGTGCCCCAGGCTCGGCCCAAATTTTTACATTTTTTAAATTTTTACATAATAGAATATACTAGGAACCCAAAAAACATAATAGTAAGAAGAAAACTAAAATTCCTAAAACTCCAATCAAAAAATGGGCAAAGGAGCTGAATAGACATTTCTCAAAAGAAGACATACAAATGGCTAACAAGTTCATGAAAAAATGTTTAACCTCACTAATCATCAGAGAAATGTAAATCAAGGCTATATTGAGCTATTATCTCACCCCAGTTGGACTGGTTTTTATCAAAAAGACAGAGAATAACAAATGCGGGTGAGGATGAGCAGAATAGGAAATGCTTATCCATTTGGGTGGGAATGCCAATTAGGACATTATGGAAAACAGTATATAAGTTTCTTAAGAAACTACAGGTAGAACTACCATGTGATCCAGCAATCCCACTACTGGGAATAAAACTAAAAGAATGGAAACCATAGTGTAAAAGGGATACCTGCACTCTCATGTTTATTGGAGCTCTATTTACAATAGCCAAGATATGGAATAAACCTAAGTGTCTATTGATGGATGACTGGATAAAGAAAATGTGGTATATATACAGAATGGAATACTACTCAGCCACATAAAGAATGAAATTCGGCTATTTACAGCAGCATGGACGAGCTTGAAGAAAACTACATTAAGTGAAATAAGTCAGGCACAGAAAGAGATATATCACATGCCCTCACTCAAAAGTGAGAGCTAAAAAAATAAATGAATGAATGAAAGAAAGAAACAAACAAACAAGGAAGAGAGAGAGCAACAACAATGATAATAATATACTATTTTAAATA
>NW_007823542.1:0-832 GCF_000696425.1 Galeopterus variegatus
GAGCCTTTCTTCTGCCATCCCCAATGTGCCGATAAGTGCTTTTCTGTTTCGTTTCAGTTAATAATTTCTAGTTCTAAGATTTCTGTTTGATTTCTTTTTATAATTTCTACTTTTCTGCTGAGGTTTTCTCTCTGTTCACATATCAAGACCTGTTAATTCTCCTTCAAGTCCTTGAACACAGAAAGCAGTTACTATACATTGTTCTGCTATATCCAACATCTGGGAAATCTCAGGGTCAGATTATACTAATTGTGCTTTTTTTCCGTGGATGTGGGCCATAATTCCTTATTCCTTTGAATATCTAGTAGTTTTTTGGTTGTGCACTGAACATCAGGGTGAAGAATTGCAAAGAATCTGGATTCATTTATCTTTCTCTGAAGAATGTTGCTTTTTACTTCTTTGGTCAGCTCATTTAAAAGCTCATTACCTTGAGCTTATTTAGGCTTGGTTGTATGTTTTATTATGGCAGATTTGTGACCAGCCCAAGGAGTTCCACTACCTCTCTAACTTGGCAGACCTTAATCTCCAATCAGTGGCTCTCATGAAGTCTTATCAAGGCTTGGTTTTATGTTTTTATTTTTGTTTCTCTCTGGGAGAGGGTTATCAGATCTCGATTAGGCCTTACTCTATGACATGGGCTAGCAAACTACAATCTAAATGCCAAATCCAGACTGCCAATTAATTTCATAAATAAACTTGTATTGAAACAAAGCCTCATCCATTTGTTTATGTGTTGTCTATGGCTACTTTTGTTCTACAGAGGCAGAGTTGAGTAGTCATAACAGAGAACATATGGCCTGGAAAGCCTAAAGTATTTACTCTCTGGTCTTTT
>NW_007823543.1:0-832 GCF_000696425.1 Galeopterus variegatus
TTATATTCTTATCACCTCTTTTTGACAGTAAAGACTTGAAGATTCATTTGGCTATCTGAATGGTCCTAATTAGAGATAAACACTGTTCATGTAATTAACTTTAAGCTTTTTATCTCATCATACTTTTCTAGAGCATTAATAAAATATGTCCAATTTAGTTAATAAAAAAACTGGCTTAAGTATCATTACACTAACTTTTGCTTGTCATTCTATTCTTGCTCTTCTATATTTCTAATTTGTTTCTTTTTTACAATATTTTTTCTGAGGTTCTAGAAACAGTAAAATCAAATTCAGACTCTAAAACTGCCATTTAACTAGCTCCTAACATAATGCTCAATCTATAACAGACTCAATACACAGAAGATATTACATTTAACTTCATTTTCACTTTCAATCAACTTTTTTAGAAAAAAATATTTTCAAAAGTTGCCGTGCCAGCTCAAATTCTTTCCAAATTAACATAAAGATTCTATACCAAAAAAAAAAAAAAAGATTCTATACCAGTACTTTCTTCCCCCCCTCATTCAACAAAACTTTAATTGTTTCAAGTTTCGTGTTTGGGACACAATGATAAGGCATGGTCCCATCCCTAAAGGAGCTCAAAGTCTGGTAAGGGAAAGTTACAAAGGACAAGAAAAAAAAGTATGATTCTACCAACCTATCTAATGTTTCCTATTGTCACTGGAGAAGTTCACAGAATCCCTTCCTTTTCACTGTATACTTGATAGGCACATAATCTTTAGAACCAGAAGAAATTTCAGTAGTTATCTGCATAGAAGTATTCCCTAACAAGACATTCCTCATCACCTTTGTTTAGACACTCATTTTAAGA
>NW_007823544.1:0-832 GCF_000696425.1 Galeopterus variegatus
GCGACACTGAGGGTTGCGATCCATTGCCGGACACGGAAAACGACAAAAAGACAAAAAAAAAAAGAAAAAAGAAAAAAAGAAAATATTTGGGCTCAAAGTTTCCTTTGTGGGAATATTTTTGAACTCCTGTTCCTTTAATGGTTATAGAATGAGGTTTTCTAATTCTTTGAGGGGAAGTTTTAGTATATCATGTTTTCCTGAGAATTAAATTACTTCATCTAATATTTAAAAATCATTGGTTAAAGATGCTCGTAATATGTCTTAAAAACTTACTAATGTCTACAGTATCTGTTGTGATGTCTTCTTTCTTATTTCCCATATTTAATAATGTGTGCTTTTTATTTTATTTTATTAATTTTCCAGGTCAATCTCACTGAGATTTCTCTGTTTTATGAATTTTTTCAAAAAACCAACATTGAATTTGTGCTATATATTTATTTTCCATTTTATTTTTTTTTCATGTTTTATATGGACATCCGCTTTTATTACTTTCAGATAAATTACGTAGGAGTGGAATGGTTGAGCCATACAGTAGATGTATACAAGGGTACTTCAAAAAGCTCATGGAAAAATAGAATTAAAAGTTAATATGAATCTTTCCATGTACTTTTTTTTTAATTTACTTTTATTTTATCAATATACAATGTGGTTGATTATTGTGGCCCATTACCAAAACCTTCCTTCCCCCTCCCTCCCAACAACTTCATATCTTTTTGCTTGTCATAACAACTTCAAGGAATTGTGATTGTTGTGTCTTCTTCCCCCCCCCACTTATTTGTGTATTTATTTATTTATTTTTGGCTCCCACAAATAAGTGAGAACATGTGATATT
>NW_007823545.1:0-832 GCF_000696425.1 Galeopterus variegatus
GCTTCAGAAGCTGGACACCTCGGGGCTGGTGGCCGGGCTGGATCCGCTCTGCCAGGACCCGCGTGTGCTGGCCGGTTGCTCAGCTCTCTTAGGTCACGTCTAGATCAAAGGCTCTGCAGTCTGCTTGAGAAACGAAGCTTCCTTGTACAGACCAATAGGGCCCCAAAGTGAGGGTATCTGGCCTTCGGCACCCCAATGAGAATTTGAAAAATTATGTGCATCGCACTGGCGCTAGTACCAGGGCCGAGGAGCTGAAACCCTGTGGTCTTAGGCTGACCGGCTGATGGTGTTACAGGAGCACTGCTGTTTCTTTTCTCTAGAACCCATAAATGCAACCAGCAAGCCAGTATGTGAGATGCAGAGTTCTCGAGACAAACTCATTAATTTACCTGTGTATCTGTCTTTAGTGAAGTCCCTTCAGATAGTGCAGAGAGGAGGGGAGGAGGCCCTACCTAAGCAGCCCATCTGCGCCTCTCCTGGCCCACGAGCTCCTTGACTTCAGAAGGCCGGGGCCACAGGGCAGGGAGGCGTGGGCCTGCACCAGGACACTCAAAGCCCGCACGGGTGGTTAATGCCTGTGCGTGAACCAGGCTGTGGCTGTATCGGAGCACGGGTGGGATGGGGCACCTCATTCCTAAGCAGTCTGGGCTGCTGTGCCACCGTGGGCCCCTGTCCAAGCCGTCTGAGAGATTCTAACCTGGTTCTGCCTCTGGAACTGAAGTCAAGGAGCACGTGGACGTCATAGCACATGGAAGCTATGAAAAGTTGAAACATGGAACACCTGTTTTTTGTTTTATAAAATAACTCGTGTATTGATAAAAAAGAGAGTTTT
>NW_007823546.1:0-832 GCF_000696425.1 Galeopterus variegatus
ATAGGCAAATTCGTGAGGCAGAAAGTAGGTCACAAGTTACCAGGGGCTGAGGTGAGGAAAGGATAGGGAGTCAGTGAGTTCACAGTTTCATGAGAATATTCTGTAAATAGTGGTGATAGTTGTCTAACACTGTAAAGGTACTTATTATCACTGAATGGTACACTAAAATTGTAAAACTAAAATATGGTTCCAGTAATTAATTTTATGTGTATTTTATCACAATTTTAAAAAATCAAAAACACACAAAATGCAAACTATATTTTTATTATTTTTTTCTTGTAAATGTTCTTTATTTATTAATATTATTATTTTTTACATTCTACGAAGTTGTTGCAGAGCAGTTGGGAGGGATGGGGAGAGGGGAAAGGGGAAGGAAAAGGGATGGAAGGAGGAAGGAGGACGGGGTGGAGTTGAGGCCTGTGGCACCCCCCACATTCCCACAGGGGAAACCAGGGGACTTCTAGCAGTGGCTTGGTCATTGCCGGGCTGGGTGCAGATGTCAGAGGTGTGTGGCAAAAGCCCTCACCCCCACCACCCCAGCTTTGGAACCCAGGGCCCTCTTGCTATGGCTCAGTGGTCATCGCTGGGCTGGTTGTGTGTGTCACGAGGGCATGGCCAAGGCCCTCAGTCCCTACCACCCTGGCTCGGGAGAGCCCGGGACACTTCCCGCGGCAGCTGGGTGGTCATTGCCAGGCTGGTTGTGTGTGCTGGGGGGCATGGCTGAGGCCCTCAGCCCCCACCCTTTGGACTGGTTGTGGGTGTTGGGAGGATGGCCGAGGCCCCAGGACCTCCCCCCTTTCTGGCTTGGTAGCCTGGGGGACTTCCGGTCCTT
>NW_007823547.1:0-832 GCF_000696425.1 Galeopterus variegatus
GGGAAGAAACGGAGTGGGGTCATGACCCCAATAGACTCTTACTGTTGAAAATTTAAAAAAAAGAAAATCATTTAAAGTCTATGAGAATTGTCTAAGAGTATACAGCAAATGAAGAAACATTTACAAGACGAATCTACTAAAAATGAGTAAGAACAGTGAGAGTCTTTATAAGAGTGCCTCCTTTATAAGCCTTTGCATATGCAAGTTATGCATTGAAATGTATTGATAGTGTGTATGCAGCCAATGCATTTAAAATTGAACAGAAAAGATCTGGCACCCTAGCACAGTAATGTTAGCAAAATGGATATACCGATATACTTCTGACACTCCTCTGTTTTATATGCCTTATTAAGTTCCTGCCAGTCAAAATATTAAATACAGTTATTCTAGGTCCTTCCTAATCTGTTTCCAGGTTTTTTGCCTGATTAAAATTCTATTTACTATTCAAGGCCCATGTAAAATAAAACCATTTGCATGATTTATTTCCTGATCATGCCTCTGTACTTCATCTTCCTTTTCACATAACTTTATGGGACATATGATTAAGTAAAACAAATTTTTTTTCTGAGTGCCTCAAGGGCAAAGAGTATGTCTTATTCTTTTTATTTTTCCCTTAGCATTTTGCAAAGTAACTGCCACATAATAGGGACTCAATGGAAGTTTTCAGTCACTCTTTAATGATATATTCTATCATAATATATGGCAGCAGAACTGTTTTATTTAAGGTTATGTCTATGTGCATTCAGCATTAAGTATAAATAAGAATATGTAGTCCTTGAGGAAATCAGTGAAAGTACATTGCCTTGAACACTTTCACTTATAGGACACCAAG
>NW_007823548.1:0-832 GCF_000696425.1 Galeopterus variegatus
CACCTTGGATCCTCTACCCCCAGCTGACACCATGCAGAACAGGGAGGGCCCATAATCAATCGTGAACTACTGCCCCACAGAACTACAGCAATACAATGATCCTCTTTTGAGTCCCTAACCTTTGGGGGTGGTTTGTTATGCCGGAAGCGATAACTTTTATTTTTCAACTTCAAGGTGATTAGATTCTACTTTTCTACTTTTTTCAGTTTTAACTTTGTGTATTGGCTCTTTTTACCCATCACTTTAGTTTTCTTACATCTGAAATACACCTTTTCACATAATTTTGTGTTAATGGGCATTATATCATAGTACTTAAGAGCACAGACTCTGGGGCCAAACTGATTAAATTTAAATTCCAACTTCACCACTTACTCACTGTAAGACTTTGTGCCTTATGCTAAAAGTCTTTATGATTCAGTTTCCTCATCCATAAGTTGGGGTCAAAACCTATCTTGTAGGGCTATTGTGAAGATAAAGTAAATTAATATATCTAAGCTGCTTTGGGGAACATAGTAACCATTCTATTAGCTACTACTATGTCATCTCATTTTTAAGTATCATTTTGCTGAGAATACCTTCCATTTAAGTAGAAATTCCCTTCTAATGAAGTTTTACCCCAGTGTAAAACACTCACAGGAATGTTTTTTAACTCCTTGGGTTATATTTTATTCCAGACTGAAATCTTTACGTGTTTTTGACAGACTGTGCTGTTTTTATCCCCGCCTGCCAACCTTCACCAGATCATATTTGCTTAGTTTCTGTGACCTTTCATTTTTTCCTGCCTAACATGGATGGCTTTGTCCAGATTTCTATTTCTTCTAATTAATTTTGT
>NW_007823549.1:0-832 GCF_000696425.1 Galeopterus variegatus
TTAAGAACTTTTTGAACTACCCTTGTGTGCGTGCATGACATGTACTTTCAGAAATATTTTTGTTAAATAGAATTAGTATCTTGAGTAGAATATCATTAAAAACTGTAATAAATACCATTTTTAACATCATTAATATTTTCTAAAAATTTAAACATAAGATACATATAGTTATTAGGTACTAAGGTAACTATACTTAGTGAGTCTTCACAATTCTATTTGTTCCACAAGGCTCCCAACTGGCTTTAGCATAACTTTTTTGCCACAGATCTGAAGTTCACTGACCATTTCTTTATTATCTCTCTTTATGTGTTAGTAGTGGTCACAGTTATAGGTCGCTTCATTTAAAGGTGATTTTTCTATGAAGTTATATATTTTAAATATGATAATGTTGTTCAAGCCTCATAAAATTGAGACGTGAAGTTCAGTGAAGGCACATGAACATGTGTGTATTAAAGGTGAGTAAAGGGGAAAACAACTCAATACAAAATTGATACACAAGTAATATATGTACCAATCATACACCTGCACACCCGAGGGTACTTCAAAAAGTTTGTGGAAATACAGAACTAAAAGAAAACCTCTCATACATATGTGTGTGTATGTATATGCATATATTTATATATAAAACACAATTCAGAGAATGAAAAAGTTAATCATATGTGAAGTCAAATAGTAGATGTCCATTTATCTTAGATATTGTTCTTTGCATAGATGGTCAAACTATCTATATGCTGAAATTAATGCAATGGTGATTGTGTGCCATATAAATGATCTTGACTAGGTAAGATTAATAGGTTTCATTTGACTTAGCAAACTAATATATTTTAACTTT
>NW_007823550.1:0-832 GCF_000696425.1 Galeopterus variegatus
GAACAATCATTCCTTCCCTTAGGATAACTCTTCTCCCAGAAGTCTTTTTGATTCCTCCTGCAAATTATATTAATAATAAGAAAAATATCCACTAATATTATGGAAGGATTATTAGGTGTTAGACATTGTTACAAGTGCTTTTTATAAATTGACTCATTTAATTCTCTTGAAACCTTAAGGTTTTTTTGTAGAAAGTATTACTATTGTGACAAAAAAATGTGTAATATATTTCCTCCAACTCTATAGAACTATTTTAATATGTGCTTTGCTAGTATTTCTAAGCTTTGTCCTCCAAACTGCAAAGTTAATATTTTAAAATATAGACCAAACTCAGTCAAACTATCAGTCACTTTATCCTTCGAAGATTTGCAATGAAAATTGTAGTAATTTTGAAGCAGAACATTATTGTGATACATAATGTATACAATAAGGTATGTTAAATTTCTAATGTTAAAAAAGACATTTCGGAAGACCATACAAATATAGTCTGAGTGAAGCATAAATTGAAATGGGAGTTGCTTATAAAGAGGCATACTGTCGAGTTCTCCCCAGTGATCTGTGAAGCCAACCTCATGATTTCAGTTCGTTACTCATACCTATTGTTTCTTTCCTACACCCAATTCACTGTCTAAACCCTAATTTACACCCACTGATATCCACTCCTACTGCTCTGTTAATTTCTAAGCTGCTCTAAGGGTCCCAAGACACTTAAGTTGGTCTCTCCTTTTATGGAGAACATGTCTCTTATTCTTTCAATCTATTTCAGTTCAGTTTGGGCCCCCAATGACCCGGTAGTACCAAAGAATTTAAAAATCACATGAAACTGTTAGAT
>NW_007823551.1:0-832 GCF_000696425.1 Galeopterus variegatus
CAGGAAAGAAGTGCTATTAAAGGTACTAAAATATGAAGCTTTTTCCTTTCTTTTGCCATTCTGTCTCTATTTGTGATGTTATTTTTTTATTTGCTATTTAATGTCATTCTAAGTAAAAAAAAAAAAAAAGAAAAATTCAAATTATTAACATAAATTTTACCTTTTTTCTTTACATCATGCAATACCTCTCTTAAATGCAAATGTGAACATTTAACTTGTGTGCAGAATCACTGGAATTACACAATTCATACTTTGTGGCTTGTCCCTGGAGGTGCCTCCAGCTAGCCAGAATAGACAAACACAAGCCAGACTCAGAAATGTTGGAAGGAGAAAGAGAGGGTCCCCAAGCATGAAGTGGGGCAGGGGGAGGAGGCGGCACTCCCTCAGGCACAGGGATGCTTGCAGGCAAGTGCACACTCTCAAGGAGGGCCCAGACCCTTGCCAGCAATTCATGGCACGTGGGGCTTGATGCCTGTTGGGCTCCCTTTTCCCACAGCCGCTGGACCAACAGCCGTTTCAGGCCAGGAATGGGAAAATCTCACAGAGCCACCATCATAAGGACAGGCGACCCCCAAGGCTACTGCAACCTTTCCACCAGGTCAGCTACGAGCCTGCAGGAAGGGTGGGCAAGAGGCGCGCCCCGCCGAGTCATGCCTGATGCTGCCTGGAGCTGGCCACCTGCTGGGACCGAGGGCGGGGGTGGTCGCTGGGCCAGGGCAGGAGATTGGCGCTGAGAAGCTGTCCTGGGGGAGACAGGGAGGCCTCAGGAGGCCAGACCGCATGTCAGCCAAGGCTCCAAGGCCCCAACACATGCTCCATTGTCCCACTGGAT
>NW_007823552.1:0-832 GCF_000696425.1 Galeopterus variegatus
CCATGCTGGGTGGCCCAGACTCTGCCATCTCCAAAAGCACACTCAGGACCAGCTAAAGCACAACCCCTTGCGCTCTGACACACTGCCTCCCCCACTGGATGCGGGGAGAGGGCTGACTGTGGCATTGGTACTCCATCCACCCTGCCTCCACCCCCACCGCAGCCTGCGGGGCTGGACAGGTGGGGAAGGAGGCTGACCTCACAGGCGCAAACTGTGGAGCCACTACCCTGGGATATGATAATATCTTGAGTGCCTGACACTGGGCCACGTGCTTTCCAGCCCTTATGGTCCTTCTTGACTCTCGGTTTGCTTGTCAGTAAAATGTGGATAATGAACCAACTTCACAGCCCTTTGGTGAACATCAAATGGGATGAAACATCTAAAGTGCCCACACAATGCCAGGCACATAGGAAGTGCCCACAGGTACAAGCCATTAGGACCACAATTGCTATTAGCTCCTTACGACCACCCAGGGAGGCGGGGAGCATTCTCCCCATCTAGCAAGCCAAGAACCAGAATCCTAGAAGGGTTAACAATGGGCCCAAGGTCATGTGGAGCCAGTATTCAGATCCCATGTGCTAACCAACCATCTGCCAGCCTATACCTCTCAGGTGGCAATGAAGGGGTTGGCAGGGGGAAGGGGTGCTCAGAGGGACTCTGGGGCAGCTGAGTTGGCTGAGACTCTACCAAGTGGCAGGCACTATGCTTGCATTTTACATACAGGATTTCATTTGACCTTTGTCTTAAATTTTTTAATTTGATCAAAGTCTGGTCATATAATCTTTATAATACTCATTCACTAGGCCTAAATGCACACACACACACACACACA
>NW_007823553.1:0-832 GCF_000696425.1 Galeopterus variegatus
TCCAGCTGTTGAGGCTTTTCTTTATTCTTGAAATACTGAAGTTCCACTAAGGCATGTATGAGTGTAGAAATTATATTTATTTATTCTGATTGGTATTTATTGGAGACTTTTATTCAGATCTTAATCCTATTTCAATTCTGGAAAATTCTTATGTTTTCAAATATGGCCTCTCAGACATTTCCTTAATTGTCTTCTTTTGGAATACTTATATAAGTATATTAAATTATCTCAATCTGTAGTTCATGTTTTAAATCTCTGATGGGCTATGCTCTGTAGAATTTCTCACAACTATATTCCATTTATTTATTTATTCTTTGACTGTGTCTGACTTAAAACTTATCCCAATTATTATACCAATAACAGTAGTTTTACTTCAAGAATGTCTAATGTTTTTATATCTACATTTTACTATTTCATATATCTGTTTTGGTTCATAATTATTTGTTCCTTTGGTTCAGACATTCTCAACATACTTATTTTAAAACTACTATGGTATTTTTCTCTTATTTTAATTTAATCTGTCATTATTTTATTTCCTGATGCTAAGTGACAGCTTTGCTCAAGGTTACCTGCCCTCAAGGCTGTCTGCTTCTTTGTTCCTATATAAGAGGCAACTTTACAATGTTGTGTCACCCAGAATTAGTAAATTAGTGCATTTTTCAACCTCCTTTTCAGTGTCAGGCAGTTTCACACTGGCCCAGCATGAGACCAGCATTGCCACCAACTCTAGTTTCCCACTGCGTGGACTTATTTCTTTCTACCCCACAGAATCCAGAACATCTTGTCACTTCTGCTTCCAAGCTCAGATCCCAAGAACACTGCAGTGTCAGTT
>NW_007823554.1:0-832 GCF_000696425.1 Galeopterus variegatus
GGCCCCAAAACTAATATTCTTAAATGGATACTCACTCAGAGTGAAAGTCTAAGCCTGTTCATCAGTACAAGACTGTGCATGACCTTCCCCACCCTCGGCTCCAATCTCACTGCTGCTTTCTGCTGCTGGAACTGTTCCAAGCCTCTTCCTGCCTTAGGACATTTGCACCAGTTGTTTCCTCTGCCTCCAGTGCTTGCCCCATTCTCTCTCTTCTATCAGATCTCTTCTGAACAAAGCCTTTCCAGCCTACCCTATTAAAATGACAATTTCATAGAACTCTCTACCCCTACCTCTTTCACTTTTCTCCATAGCACTCATGACCATCTGACATATTATGTATTTATTTGTTTTCTAGCCATTTGCTGCTTCCACCAGAATGGGAGCCACAGGAGGGTAGGGTCTTCATTCACTGTTTAATTCTTAGTGCCTAGAACTATGCCTGGTAGATACTAAACTTTGCATGTCTTTCTTCAGTATCTGCTTATTCTCATCAGCGTGTCTGAGGCTTTTCCAGACTCATGTCAGCTTGAAATCAATGGTGCTGTCATGCTTCAGGTCTCTCTACTTTTGGAAAGTTCATGATCTCTCCTATAAACTGTAGACTTCAGATTAAGAACCTCTGAGTTAGTGGGAGTGGAAGGCCTGAACTAGAGTGGTTGACAGAGAATTAATGATATATATTAAAAGAAAAAGGAGAGATAAATAACTGAAAGAAATACAAGTACATGTTTTTTACAGAGGACCTCATATCAGAAATAGATTTGAATGAAGCCCATTAATTTTTTATTGGTATTTTTGGTTTAAAAGAGGGCTAGTGGCTTGCTTTTGGCTT
>NW_007823555.1:0-832 GCF_000696425.1 Galeopterus variegatus
CCTGTGGTGACCTTTAAACAGAGTCAGAAACTTCTTGGCGATTTACCAAGAAGCGACAGGCCTTGGAGCTCTATTATCCACTGCCCAGGAAATGTCAGTGAGTGTAAGAACCATGTGTTCAGCAGTGGGTGACCAAGTGTGGGAGATTTGTGAAATACCTTGTGAGGATGATGACCACTCTGTGGTACAATCCCAGTCCTGGGTAAGAGAACGGTACAAAGGAAAATTGCCTATTTCCCAAGGCACTGGAGAAAACAAACCAACTAGTAGGGAGGTCTTCCTTCCCATCTCCTCTGTTGATCTGAGAGAAAGGAATGTGGGTGCAAACCCACTGACCTCCACTTCCCGTATCTAACATTTACTCAGTGTCTACTGAACCCCCGACAGGCCATTCATGTGCCGTATAGGTTACTCCTCCCTTCTCCTAACCCTGCCCCTCCCCACAGGCCCTGCACAAACTGGAGAGGACCACAACTGTGCGAAGCTGCAAGTGGGCTTGCTCCTCAAGTTACCCTGTTCTCCCTCTAAAAACTCAGATTGTCCTGTCATGAAACTTTTTTGAGTCAACTAGTTTTTCTGTGCATAACCCAGACAGGCCTGTCTCTGGGTTCCCACATCCACACAGAGCCTCAGCACCAGCCCCAGACTGTGATCTGCCTGACCAGTCCACACGCCACCATCCTTAGCTGGCACCGTAGCTCTTCATAAAGATGGCAAGAGATGTGATTTCATCACCTTTGTAATCAAAGGTCACACAATCACGTATCTTTCAGTAGAGAGGAAAGCAAGAGGCCCTGTGGTTTTTTTGTCGTTGTCAGGTGTGCACACACAC
>NW_007823556.1:0-832 GCF_000696425.1 Galeopterus variegatus
CCAAACTTATACATTTTCTATTAATATCATTTATTTGATTTTTTTTTAAAAAGTAACTATTGGCAACTTTTTCAGAACATACGTGATGTGATTTTTTTTTCTTTCAGGAAACAAGATTTTAAATTGAAAGTATAGATGAAAATAGAGTAGGATTATCCTTTTCACCATTGATGATAAGAATATTTTTAAAGTTTACAACTAAAACACCAACACAGAGCTAGCCGGTTAGATCAGTTGGTTAGAGCATGGTGCTAACACCACGGTCCAGGGTTTGTCTGATCCTTGTACCAGCCAGAGTCAGCAACCAAAAACAAACAAACAAACCAAAAAAAAAAAAATCCAAAAAGCAAACCACCAAGACAATCAAGACAATGTCAGTTACTTTTCTGGAGAACAAAATCTTTGTGAATTGCAAGACTTCATAATGGCGAAACTGGATATCTGAAGGCTAATAATTAAGGGAATATACTCATATGTAGCTATTGACCCTGAAAAATTTATTGTGCAAAGAAGAAAGAAGGAATTGCTCCCCTCCCAGAAGTGAAAAGATGTTAAAAGACATAACATATGAATATCTAAGAATGATATCTATAAGATAACGTTACCTGGAATTAGGCGAAAGTAACTTGATGCTGGAAGACTAATGGTTATGAAGTGTTATTGTTGGGAAGCACCTTAATTTTAATACTGTTTCGTCTCTTGACATAAACCGTAAGAGACTAGTCCTAATTCTTTAGAATCAAGATATACCCACCCACGACATTACAGTGTAGTGGGGTGGGGTGTAAAATTAAGAAAGCTGTGAATCTCTCCATTAAGTGTTACTCAAGGA
>NW_007823557.1:0-832 GCF_000696425.1 Galeopterus variegatus
TTTCCAGAACTCTTTTCATATACCCATTAAACCACAACTCACCTGTTCCTCCCTCCACCCAGCCTTTGGCAATCACCATTCTACATTCCATCTCTATAGATTTGACTATTCTAGGTAACTCATATAAGTGGAATTATACAGTATGAGTATATGTCTTTTTACGACAGGCTTATTTCACTTAGCATAATGTCCTCGAGTCTCACCCATGTTTTAGCATTTGTTGGAATGTCCTTTTTTAAAAGCTGAATAGTATTCCATTGTACGTACAGACCATATTTTGTTTATGAAGGAAAGGTTTTAAACAGAGATACTTGAAAACACTTACAGATCCATGGGAATGACCCAAGTTAGAGTGAGTGGTTGAATATAAGAGATACCACAGGAGTTTGTAATTAGGTCATTGGTAACCTTTATATAGCAGCTCAGGACTGACAGTATTGTTAGAAAGCATTTATTCCTCAGTCTGTCCAGAAAACACCTCTCCTATTTCAATCCACCTATACATACACCTGCTCGCTATGCTTATGTTTTCAATACTATACCTTAGTGATAGTATTTTAGTGCATTGTTTTTGCTATATATCTGAGTATATTTTATGTAGCCAAATATTTAATGCAAACACATTTAAGGTACTTGACAACAGAATTTAAACAGTATACCTTATAACAATTGAGAGTAAAATACTTAAAGTAACACACATAACAAATTGTATTTATGTGTAATAAAATGTAACCTGGAGTTGATAACTAAATTTTTTATTTCTTGAACTTTTTTTTTTTTTTTTGTCTTTTTTCGTGACCGGTAACAGGATCGCAACCCTCGGTGTCACGCC
>NW_007823558.1:0-832 GCF_000696425.1 Galeopterus variegatus
TATAGAGCCATGTAGATTGCACACTTATATAAGTCAAACCCCTGGTCCTACTTTATGTCCCTATTCTATTTCTTTCCTTTTTATTTTCACCTAATTTTTGTGTTTGGTTTGTTCATTATTTTGTTGGTTTATTCCTTATTTTCTACATACATTTTATGTGTCTTTCTAAGCCACCTTAAATTCTTCCTGGGAAAAATAAGAGAATGGATGAATGGGTAAGTAGATGTGTGGATGGAAGGATAGATGGATAAATGGATGATGGATGGATGGATAGTTGGATGAATGAGTGGTTGGATAAGTAGATGGGTAGATGGATGCATGGTTGGATGGGTGGGTGGATGGATGTATGGATAAATGGATGATGGATGGATGGATGGATAGACGGTTGGATAGTTGGATGAATGGGTGGTTGGATGGATGGATGGGTGGATAGATGAATGGATGGTTGGATGGGTGGGTGAATGGAGAGTGGGTGGATGGATGGATGGATAGATGGTTGGATGGTTGGATGAATGGGTGGTTGGATGGATGGTTGGATGGATGGATGGGTGGATAGATGAATGGATGGTTGGATGGGTGGATAGATGAATGGATGGTTGGATGGGTGGATGGTTGGAGGGGTGGGTGAATGGAGAGTGGGTGGATGGATGGATGGATAGATGGTTGGATGGTTGGATGAATGGGTGGTTGGATGGATGGTTGGATGGATGAATGGATGGTTAGAGGATGGATGGGTGAATAAATGAATGGATGAATGGACAAGTGAGCTACGGAATGAATACTTGTGACAGCAAGTCTTGCATAATCACTATGTTCTACATGATCATTTTTC
>NW_007823559.1:0-832 GCF_000696425.1 Galeopterus variegatus
ATTCCATCTGCGCCCTTCTATCGCTCCTACCGTGTTGGCCCACACTTTGGACCTTTCCCCATGTTTCCTGAACTTCTCTCTCTCTGTGTCTTTTCCCAAAATGTGACTCGCCCACATGCTACTCACGGGGTCTCTGCGTCCTGACCCTCCCGAGGCTCACGTCCCAGGATGCCATTTTCAGCCCCACACTGAGATTCCGCCGCAGCTCCGGGCCGAGCACACCTGAGCCCTGGCTCCACCATCCTCCTTCTGTCGCAGGCGTCGCTCCTCTTGAACATTTTCTCTTGATTTTATGCTCTCTTAGATTTTCATACAGTGGCTACAGGTGGGGATGTGTTCTTATCCGTCCTCTTGGCACTCCATATACTCTGTCAATCCACAGTCTTTTATTGCCTTAGTTCTGAAAACCTGTGGGTCATTCATTTTTTGCATATTTCCTTTTTTCTCTCCTCCATGACTTTTCCATGTGCTCCTCCTCACGGCTTCCCCTGCCGGCTGCACCTGGTCTCAGACCCACTCCGGGCTCCAGCGGCATCTGGGATGCTCCGCGACCTGCCTGTGACTTCTGTATTTCACCTGCTGCGTGTTCTTGTCCCACGACTTCAATGACTCTTCTTCGTGAGGGCTCATCCTCGTCCCTCCTCTCCTGGGTACTTCAGCTTTTCTCCCTGTCACTCTCGTCCATGGGCCTGGAGGCTGCTCACTCTGACTGCACCTTCCGTGGCGACTCTCGGCTGTGATAAGCCCCCTCCGTCTGAACAGCGACCGCTTCGGCCTCCTCTGGAGTGCACGAAGGCCTGGGAACCTGAGCCGCAGCCACTCCTGCTCAGCA
>NW_007823560.1:0-832 GCF_000696425.1 Galeopterus variegatus
AAAGGGTATCCGGATTGGAAAAGACAAATTCAAACTCTCTGTACTTGCAGATGACATGGTCCTATACATAGAAAAACCTAAAGGCTCTACCAAAAAAACTCTTAGAACTGAAAAACAATTTCAGTAAATATGCAGGATGCAAAATAAACACAAAAATCAGTAGTATTTTTATATTCTAACAAACTAGCAGGAAAAGAAATCAAGAAGTCAAGCCCACCTACAATAGTCACCAAAAAGAATAAAATACCTAGGAATCAATTTAACCAAGCAAGTGAAAGATCTCTACAATGAGAACTACAAATCACTGCTGAAAGAAATTAAAAAGGACATAAAAACACAGAAAGACATTCCATGCTCTTAGGTTGGAAGAATTAACATTGTGAAAATGTTCATACTACCCAAAGCAATCTACAGATTCAGTGCATTCTCCCTCAAAATACCAATGATATTCTTCACAGAAATAGAAAAAACAATCCTAATGTTCATATGGAAGAACAAAAGATGCCAAATAGCCAAAGCAATCCTGAGAAAATAATAATAGCAATAATAAAGCCAGAGGCATTACACTACCTGACTTCAAATTATACCACAAAGCTATAGTAATCAGAACAGTGTGGTACTGGCATAAAAACAGAACTTGGTCCACTGGAACAGAATAGAGAACCCAGAAATCAATCCACATACTTATAGCCAATTGATCTTTGATGAAGGCACCAAGAACATACATTGAGGAGAAGACTGCCTCTTCAATAAATGGTGCTGGGAAAACTGGACATCCATATGTAAAAAAATGAAATTAGACCCATACCTCTTACCATATTTCAAAATTAAC
>NW_007823561.1:0-832 GCF_000696425.1 Galeopterus variegatus
GATCCAAACCCTCGGTGGGAGCGCCGCTGCGCTCCCAAGCGGCGCACTCTCCAGTGCGCCAGTGGGCCGGCCCTAGCCACCACTGTTACAAACTATTTTTTCCCCAGATGCTCACTGCACTTTTCCTACAAATCCACCATTCTCCCAAAACCGTAAAGAGAAACAAACAAACGAACAAAAAAAATAAACGCTGACTTTGAGCAGGGACATAGTACATTGAGTCACATAGTAGGTGAGTTTAAACTTGACTTTCTGGGGCTGGCCTGTGGCTTACCTGGGAGAGCGTGGTGCTGATAACACCAAGTCAAGGGTAAAAATCCCCTTACCGGTCATCTTTTTAAAAACAAAAATAAAAATAGACAAACAAACAAACAAATTTGACTTTCTGAACTATACCTGCTGATAAGATTTGACTAGCACTTCACGTCTGTGGTCTTCTTTCCAAAAACCCTTAGCCCCAGTCTAACCATAAGAAAAACATCATACAAATTCAGACTGAGGGCATTCTCCAGGACACCTGGCCAATACTCTTCAAGACTGTAAAGGTAAAGAAAAACGAGGAACATCTCAGAAACTGTCACAGATCAATGGAGACTTGGCAGACGTGACAACTAAATGCAGTGTTGTGGTACCCTGAATTGGACCCCAGAACAAGAAGAGGGAGTTCATGGAAAAAAGTTGGCATCTTGGTTTTGACAAATACAGTATGCCATAGTAATTTACAGTGTTAACAATAGTGAGATTGGGCCTGGGTTGTATACAAATTCTTGGTACTATCTTTGTAATTCCTACAAATCTAAATTTATTTCAAAATGTAAAATTCTTTTTTTTT
>NW_007823562.1:0-832 GCF_000696425.1 Galeopterus variegatus
TAACTTAGCTACAGTGAAGCCATCTTAAAAGCTGTTATGCCTAGGGGTACACTTTACTCCCACCTTCCCCAGGACCTGCTAGATGCACAGGATGTTTTGCACCCGTGAGCACAGGTGAGCTGCAGGAGCTAAAGTAAATAGGTTATAGCAGAGCATGGAACTTTCCACGAAAACATGTTTTCATAGGGCCACTGGGTGAGGGGTCACCTCACACCTGGGTAAGAAGAGCTGAGTATGTGGTTGCATGAGGAGGGGTCGCTGAGAGCTGGCCAACCTCTCCTCTGCACAGGAAAAGCTCAGAGCTGGCAGTCTGTCACAGGAAAAGCTCAGAGCTGACAGTCTGTGGTTTTCTTGCTAACGCTAGCACAAGCCTGTGACCGCTGAATTGTAAAGTGCAGAAGTATTCAGTAATCTTTAGGCAAAGCTAACCTGCAGATAGCCCAATGTTTATTAGTTAAAAAAATCAAAGGGGAAATCACCTACAAACAGGTGGGGTGCCCTCCAATGGGCTTTAAGGTCACTTAAGTTAACCAATGAATATTGTTTATTGCTTTGTCTCCTGGCTGCCAGGAAAGCTGCCCTAAAAAAATGTTTAAAAAGACAGCTGAACAGCCTGACAGGGTCTCACCCCAGCTTGGCGGTGAGAACCCAACGCGTTGGAAATAATAAACCTCTTGCTAATTGCAGTGCTCGTGGTCTTGTGGTCTCTTCGAGGCGAGTATTCCCATTCTTTGTGAGATAGGGATTCATCCAAAATCTTACAAGTGAAATGAGTCAGGCACAGAAAGAGAAATACCACATGTTCTCACTTATCGGTGGGAGCTAAAAATTA
>NW_007823563.1:0-832 GCF_000696425.1 Galeopterus variegatus
CCAAGATTTAAAATAAACCACAAATTAAGAGAAATTATTAAAAATACATATTCCTCGCATCTCTTTTGATCCAAAAGCTTCTACTGATGGTTTTCTTGTGTGTCTCTATGTATTTGTTTTCTTTAGTATTAACCAATTGCCTTAAACGATGACAAAAGGGAGTTGGCATGCATTTGCAGTAGTTATGTAATTAAGAGGATGTAATTAAGGATCATTGCTGGCTGCATTTACATTAGGGATGTAATTTTGAAGAAAGAAGAGTCAGCACAATAGCCAAGGCATGAGTGCCAAAGTGTGCTTGGAAACCCAGAAACTAAAATGAGTTCCTTTGCAGGAGGAATTTCCACAGTCATCCCAGTCATGTGCTCTATGGGCAATGACAGCAGTGGAATAAGGAAGAGCTACCGTGTCCAGACTCATGAGCCTCTAGCAAAGCATTTTCCCTTGTCCTTTTCTGCTCTCATCCTACCCGGCCAGACAAAATCTGTGGCATACCATTTTTATGTGCATTCTTATTTTTTCATGAGTAGACACATTAACATGATGAGTTTAACTGTAGTTCATTTTATTTATGAGCCTCTGGTTAAATGTTAATAGCCTGAAGTCAAGTATCAAACTCAAGAATTTAGAGCTAAAGATCTTGCAAGCTGCACTTACTGACAATCCAACAGGATTCCAATCCAGCCCATCTTGTGTCTTTAGCTTATTTTGATATTATCAATAACGAACACTTATCATGCTTACTAGATCCCAAGCACTGTTATAAGTATTTTGGACATGTTAACTCACTTAACCCTCACGACAATCACATGAGACAGCTATTATTATTATC
>NW_007823564.1:0-831 GCF_000696425.1 Galeopterus variegatus
TCAGCCACCCAGCTAATGCTCATATTTTTTCTAATCCCCCTTTCTCAAAGAACATTAGCTTTGGCATAAATTCCTCCAGTTTCTATGAAATTAAACCTCTCCAGGTTCTTGGTTGTCCATTTCATAATTCCACAGCTAAGATCTCTCCCCAACCCATTTCAAATTAAAATCTATCTTCCTGGATAAAATAGATAGATTTTAATTGTTTTGTTTTGTTTTTAATGAAGGGTTAGAAATGTATGATAAATAAAATACCCAACGATATAATTGCATTTTGAGATATGTGAGCAGATGCTCTGTTGCTTGGGAATTATTGTTGAATGAGTATGAAATATGATTTTCAGGAAACTTGACATCTAAGGCAATATCTGATTTTACTGGCAAAGAGAGTCTCAGTCCCTGTGAAGTCATCATTACCAACCACTGACAGTTTCACTTGGAGTCAATGTATTCATTAGGGTGTTTCTCATCTCTTTCTATTTCAGGTACTATTTCCATCTTCTTGAAATGAAGGTTAGCCAGACCACCTGGGATTAGAAACAGAGAGCAAAAAATTCCCTTTAACCTGGGGGCACTACAGAAAAGGTCTCTGTTTCCTCTGGGCATTTTTCTGATGAAAATGTTTTTTCCTGTTTTTCTCCTAAACTCATGCTACTGAGCTCTCACTTCCATTTTGTGAATAAACTGAGACTGAAGGTAAGATCTGAAATAAATTTGTGCTTACTTGCTTATTATCAAAATGAATAGTTTGTATTTTTTTTTTCCTTTTTTTTTTTGTCTTTTTTACTGACCGGTAATGGGATCGCAACCCTCGGGGTCGCACCCGTACCG
>NW_007823565.1:0-831 GCF_000696425.1 Galeopterus variegatus
ACTCAGAAGGTAGTCTGGACTCATTTGTTTCAGAAATGACCCATCCTTTACTTTTTCCTTCCATATCATCAATTCCTAGTGATTAGTATCTCCAGGAGCTTCTGAACATTGGGGTTTATAAAGGAGGGGCTACCAGCCTCTATCTGCCATGAGGCCTCTGGTGGGTGGCAGGATAGATGTTCTTGCTGGGATTGGCCATGTGATGAAGTGGGAGGAACAAGGCCTTGGCAGTTGCCCACCACCAGGAGAAAGATTAAATAGTGCGGGCAAGGCCGAAGTGGGAGGAACAAGGCCTTGGCAGTTGCCCACCGCCAGGAGAAAGATTAAATAGTGCGGGCAAGGCCTGAGATGCCTGGTGGGATTCTTTTCAAGTCAGACTGGTCTTCTTGAGGTTCTGCTGATGGGGTGGAGGCCAGAGGAAGAGGATGCTTGGCCAGAGGAGCTGGGGCAGCTGATATGGACAAGGAGATGGGAGCAGCATCTTCCACGTGCTCCCCACACAGCTGGTGGGCTCTGGCAGGTGCTGGTTTACACACATCACCCCCATGGCTGCAGGAGACAAGAACCAGATGCTGCAGCCAGGAGCAGATGGGCCAGGAGCCAGGCAGGGGTGACGCCTGTGTCCCCTCCACTGCCCACACACTGACTTCACAAAGCTCCTGCCACCCTGTCCCAGGGCTATGGTCACATCCTTTCCCCTTCTGTGATCTGCCCTCAAAGGTCAGCCCCAGGCCCTGGGATCATGTCATAGGCCCTGGGAGGAAGGAAGACTTGAGAGAGAGGGGGAAAGTTCCTTACCTTTGTGGAAGCACGACCAGGCACTGAACCTCC
>NW_007823566.1:0-831 GCF_000696425.1 Galeopterus variegatus
TCGGGGTTATGCAAATGAGGAAGTGGAAAAATTATATAAGTGAAACAATAAGAGAACTTCCCAATGATTGAATATATTTCCACTGTTAAAAAGCAAAACTTTTTTTTTTGAGTAACATGACTTTTCTTCCCAAGTTCCACGGGATTTCTTTAGCTGTTTTTGCTTTTTTGGATTGAGATTCCACAGGACTGTAACTCTTATAAAATGTAAATGAACAAGGAATTTATTTTCATGTTTCAGTAATAAGCCTCAACAGCTTCTGTGAATACTTCCTGTGACAAGAAACTTAGAACTCACAAACCAGCTTATTCCATTTAAAAAATGCAACTCAAAGTATTGGAACATTGACTTCAGGTGATTCCCAGAAAATTTCTTCATGCTATGTGAGTACAAAATATTTCTCAGGGTTTGTGGGAACTTCCACCTGACAGAGATGTATTCAGAATGTTGCTTCAGATGTTGAAGCTGATACTGGGCTAGTAGTGTAAAGGGCTCAGCTCCGCCCTCCCACCCCTAGGGTTGGCCCCTGTCGTGGCTGACACACTACTGCTCTTCCAGACTCACCCAAGACTGGGA
Organism: Galeopterus variegatus; assembly: GCF_000696425.1. NCBI lineage: Eukaryota > Metazoa > Chordata > Mammalia > Dermoptera > Cynocephalidae > Galeopterus > Galeopterus variegatus. Next base: position 577 of record NW_007823566.1, read on the forward strand.
TCTGAATCCTACAGACACACTTTAACGAGTCAGGTACACGGTGTAACTACACTAGCAAATTCTGGCATAGAGAAATTCTTCATGTAGAATGTTTAGAATAGCAAACCTCTACTATTATATCTCCTAATTTTCTACTTGAGACTGTTTTTAATTTTTCTGATCCAAAGAGCCAGTCTTCTAGTGCAAAGAGCAGGCTTATTCAGAAATCCTATTGGAAAATTGTACTGGTAAACAAGAAAACTTACAGTTTTAATT
>NW_007823567.1:0-831 GCF_000696425.1 Galeopterus variegatus
TATTTCAATTTTTTGGAATAGTTTGAAGAGAATTGTTATTAATTCCTCTTTAAAGGTTTGGTGGAATTTGCCAGTAAAGCCATCCAGTCCTTGCCTTTTCTTTGTTGGGAGACTACTGATTACTGTTTCAATCTTGTTGCTTCTTATTGGTCTGTTCAAATTTTCTATGTCTTCTTGGTTCAGTATTGGTAGTCTGTATGTATCCAGAAATTTTTCTGTTTCCTCCAGGTTTTCAAATATATTGTCATATGCTTATTTATAATAGTCTGTAATGATTCTTTGTATCTGTGGTATCAGTTGTAATGTTTCCTTTTTTATTTCTAACTTTTGTTATTTGAGTCTTCTCACTTCTTTTTTTAGTTAGCCTGGCTAATGGTTTGTCTATTTTGTTTATCTTCTTGATAAACCAAGTTTTTGTTTCAATGATCTTTTGTATCTTCTGTGTGTGTGTGGGGGGGTTCTATTTAATTTAGTTCTGCTCTGATCTTTATTTTTTTCCATCTACTGTCTACTAATTTTGGGATTGGATTGTTCATGTTTTTCTAGTTCTTTGAGGTGTCATGTTATGTTGTTTATTTGAAATCTTTCTATTCTTTTTAATGTAAGCATTTATTGTGATAAACTTCCCTCTTAGTACTGCTTTTGCAGTATCCCACAGGTTTTGGTATGCCGTGTCTTATTTTCATTAGTTTTGAGAAATTTTTTGCTTTCCTGTTTAATTTCTTCTGTGATGTATTTGTCCTTCAGGAGCATGTTGTTTAATTTTCATGTGTTTGTATAGTTTTGACATTTTTGTTTGTTATTGATTTCTAGTTTTAGTCCCTTGTGATC
>NW_007823568.1:0-831 GCF_000696425.1 Galeopterus variegatus
CATTTTTCTAGTACAGTTATTAAGAAACACATGTTTTGCCTTTAATCCAGAAATTTTACTGCCCCTTGTTTTTCACAATCCTCTAGAAAAACAGAACTAATGGAATTTCAAAAGTTAAATTTGGGGCCAGCCCGGTGGCACACTCGGTAGAGTGCGGCGCTTGGGAGCGTGGCGGCGCTCCCACCGAGGGTTTGGATCCCATATAGAGACCGGTCAGCTCACTGGCTGAGCGTGGTGCGGGCGCGACGCCAAGGGCCCGTTGCCGGTTGCGGTACGGGCGCGATACCGAGGGTTGCGATCCCGTTACCGGTCACAACAAAAAGACAAAAAGGAAAAAAAAAAAGTTAAATTTGCAAGCCTCTCAGAAACCTTTGAAATTCTACATTTTAAAAGATTTCCATTAACATTAGTGTTTACAAGATCAACCCCCTCTGGGTCCCACGTTATCTTCTTACGAATTAATAACATGCCACCGCATGCCATTTGAAATTTCACCCCATCTTAGATTCTACTTGATTACAAACATTTCCAGCTGTATCTCAACTGATACGAACTAAATATCCAAAACACCTACCTCTACATGATCTGTAGCTTCTATACAAAAGGCACACAAAGACAGTAAATTTATTCACTCCTATTGTAGTAAGTAATACTTGTACTCCCATACAGTCTATGCTTCAATGGGGCTGTTAAAGGAAATTCCAGGTTTCCGTGGCTAAATCTGGGTTCTTGGTGTCTTGAACAAAGAATTGGGTGAGACACACCAGAGACAAAAAGCAAAGAGCAGTTTTATTTAGCAAAGCGAGAATACACTCTGGAGAGGAGAGAGCT
>NW_007823569.1:0-831 GCF_000696425.1 Galeopterus variegatus
TCAAAGGCTTACCTGAAGCTAGTTAATTTCTTCTTTTTATCACCTATTTGTTTAGTAGTTTGTATTGAATTATTTTAGGTTACTTGCAGCAAACCACACTTTCTTCTAAGATGTTAAATAGCTTTATGTAAAATATAATAACAGTAATGATAGCTAACACCTCCTGAATACTTCTGTGAGTGAGGCGCTGTTCTAATGATATTGAATCCTCACATTGAAGCTGTGAGGTAGATATTATCATTGTGCTCATTTTTATAGATGGAGAGGGTAAGTTATTTTTACAGGCATAAAGAGTCGTTAAGGGGAATTATTGGGATTTGATCTCAAGCAGTTTGGCTCCAGAGTCAGTACTCTTATAAATGCAGAATCATATTTTTTTACCTATTTATTCATTTGGAAGGATGTGGTCTGGCCCAAAATAAAATAAAGTCATACTGGCCCATAAACTCAGGGCTTAAATCCAGTCTGTTAATATAATGTTTCTCTACTTATTTAGATTAAAGATTCTTCCATTTTAAAAAAAAGAAAATTTTCTTAATATTACTTTCATGAGGCATCATCATATTATAATAAAATGAATTGATTTGATAATAAATTGATTTATTGAACTTTATAAATGCTCTACGCTCTCTAGTCAATGGGTTCGATTAACATTCATTTGATACTTTAAGAAAAACAATACAAGGGTACTTCAAAAAGTTCATGAAAGGGCCGGCCTGTGGCTCACTCCGTAGAGTGCGGTGCTGATAGCACCAAGGCCGCGGGTTTGAATCCCATATAGGGATGGCCGGTTTGCTCACTGGCTGAGCGTGGTGCTGACAGCACCAAGCC
>NW_007823570.1:0-831 GCF_000696425.1 Galeopterus variegatus
CCTGAATCCCTCTGGACACAGGGCCATTATTTCCATAGAAACACACAGAGCTCTCTCTGGGGTCAATATCGTTCATATGCCCCCTCTTGTGGTTAAGCGTGAAGACACCCTGAGGTTGTTTTCCTGTTATTTAACAGAGTCATTTCTGGAGTACATGAACTTCTTTCCTGCTCATTTTCAAATATATATTGTCATTTGTATATTTGTTTTTCTTTATGATGCTTATGAAAATTATAAGTGGTTTTCAGGTACTATCCAAGATTTTGGATACATCAGATATTGTAATTTTCAGTTAGATGTCAACAGCCTACGAATTGGGATCCCCACACTGAGTCTGAAATTTAAATGCCAGAGAGTATTTTGTAGTTCAGCACTCTAACTTCACTGAGTCTGGAATTTAAATGCCACACAGTACTTTATAGTTCAGCACTCTAACTAGCAATAGAGGGACTGAAGAGTCTTGGTGTGTAGGGTCCACAGTGAACCAGTCAGTTTGTGCTGCACCCCACATGTGATGTCCACGTCTGGTCATAGTCTGGGGGCAGCTTCCTTTGTCTATTCACAGCATGGCTCAGTTCCCTTGGGTTGTATTGGGAGAACAGGGGAGGTGGTTGCAAAGAAAAGCTGGTCTACAAGTTCCCAGTTCTCCTAGTTACAAACTTCACTCTATTTATTAATGACATGGATTAAGGTGGTGCCTGCCAGAGGATTGTGGAGGAAGGGGACACTCTCCTACCTTTTCTACACCATGTGCATCCTGAATTTTAATAAATGTTTAAGCCAATATTTATGGAAATATTCAAATTATTCCTTCAAAACTGCATTAACTAC
>NW_007823571.1:0-831 GCF_000696425.1 Galeopterus variegatus
AAATAAAATTTAGAAAACAAAAATAAAAATAAAACTGCTAACAGAATATTTGAGATTTCTGTCATGTTCTCTTATATATTAGTTACTTCCTGAAAGCTTGGTTTCATTTTGGTTTATCTTGGTCTTTACACATAGTTTGTAAATATTTTGTGGTAAAATTAATAACTCTCCTTGTCATCACCACAAGCCTGGTTCCCCAAAGCAATTTTCAAATTTCAAAGTTAATTGAGATTCAGAACAATGTCGTGCACGAAATTCTAATTTGCAGTGAATAATCTGCACCACGCTTGATGATGTCTCCCTGGAGACAAGGCATCAGGTAGTTTTGTCAATCAAATCAAAGTCATCATGTTCCTTTGTAATTTATTATAGTTATTTATATGTTTACTTAGGTCTTCAAGGGAGATTTGATTATGAATTATTTACTGTTATTATTCACTTGTAATGCACCAATCACCACATCGAAACCAATTTAAGAATGATGTCTGCAAATTTCCAGATAAAGAATACTAAGCAATTTATGTGATAAACTAATGATAACATAACAAAAAAAAAAGGAAATTGTTCTGCATGAAATTCCTCCCTTGTCTTCTCTCAAAATCTTAGCAATATTTCAAAATCCAGTTCATTTTCCCTCACAAAACTTTCTTTAATGATTCTTGTTGCTACTTATAGTTCCCTTCTTTGATATAAAATATCCCTTATCCTCTACATCTAATCCTTGGCCATATTTTCACCCTTCATTTAAATTCTAAATAGGACTGGAAACTCCTAAAGGAAAGGATGACTCATCTATGTTACTCTAATAAATTCTATATCATCTTATTATAA
>NW_007823572.1:0-831 GCF_000696425.1 Galeopterus variegatus
AAAAAATAAAGCTGGAGGCATTACATTGACTTTAAATTATACTACAAAGCTACAGTACCCAAAAAAGCACAGCACTGGCATAAAAACAGACACTCAGACCAATGGAACAGAATAGAGAACCCATAAATTGACTCACAGACTTACAGCCAACTGACATTTGACAAGGGCAACAGAAGCATACACTGGGGAAAGGACTGCCTCTTTAATAAGTCACTCTGGGAAGACTGGACATCCACATGTAGAAGAATGAAACTAGTCCTATACCTCTCACCATATACCAAAATCACCTCAAAATGAATTACAGGCTTATATATAAGACCCAAAACTATAAAACTACTAAAAGAAAACATAGCGGAAACACTTCAGGAAGTAGGAATGGGCAAAAACTTTATGAACAAGACCACAAAAGCACAGGCAACCAAAAGAAAAAAAATGGGACTATATCAAACTAAAAAGCTTCTGTTGAGCAAAAGAAACAATTAACAGAGGGAAAAGACGACCTACAGAATGGGAGAAAATATGCATCTGATGAGGGATTAATATCCAGAATATATGAGGAACTCAAACAACAGTAAGAAAACAACTGAATTAAAAAATGGGCAAAAGAGGAAATGAATAGGCATTTCTCAAAGGAAAATATACAAATGGCCAACGCACACATGAAAAAATGCTCAACATCACTAAGCGTCAAGGAAATGCAAATCAAAACCACATTAAGGTATTGTCTCATGCCAGTTAGACTGGCTAGTATAAAAAAGACAGAGAATAATAAATGCTGACAAGGATGTGGAGAAAGGGGAACCCTCCTACACTGTTGGTGGGACTGTAAAT
>NW_007823573.1:0-831 GCF_000696425.1 Galeopterus variegatus
GTATAACTTCAAGCAGTTAGTTGAGAGGATGTTGAATGTTCCCAACATAAAGAGGTAAAAATATTTTGAGGTGATGGATATGTTAAATACCTGGATATAATCACAGCACTCCATATAAATGTACCCAAATATCATATTGTGATAAGAACTAGGGGGGAAGGAATAATGAGAAGTTATTGCTTAATGGGTACAGTTTGTTTTTAGGACAACAAAAAAGTCTTAGAGGTAAATAGAGATAGCAGTTACACAGCATTGTGAATGTAATTAATTCCATGCAATTGCATTTTTAAAAATGCTTAAAATGGCAATTCTTATGTTATATATGGTTTATTACAGTCTAAAATGCTTCTGAATGGTGAGAGTCAAAAAAGAAATTAAGGACAAATTCAAAAAATTCCTTGAAACCAATAAATATAAGAAGTACAGCATACCAAAACCTATGAGATACTGCAAAGAAAAGTTATGAGGGAAGTTTATTGCAATAGGTGATTACATCAAAAAAGTAGAGAAATTTAAAATTAACAACCTAACTTTGTCCTTCAAGGAACTAAAAAAGCAAGAACAATTCAATCTCAAAATTAGAAGGTGAAAGAAATAATATAAATAAGAACAGTACCAAATAAAATAGAGATTAAAAATGATAGAAATGATCAATGAAACAACTAATTAGGTGAAACTTAAATAAACAAAAATAAAAAAGTTATTGAAGTAAATAAACAGAATTGACAAAACTTCAATGAAACTAAGAAAAAAAAAGGGAGAATAACCAAATAATGAAGATCAGAAATGAAACAGAAGTTATTACAACAGATATCACAGAAATATAAAAAA
>NW_007823574.1:0-831 GCF_000696425.1 Galeopterus variegatus
TTAGAGGGTAATAGGCCTCCACTAAGTTGTCTGACCAATGTTCTATGGGCAGAGAGCAATGGTGGAATGCAGATCCCCAAGCAACCTGGTTACCTCCCTGGGCAAAAGGTGACAGTGGTCCCAGGGCAGAGGAAGGCAGCAAAGAACCTGTCCCAGGGAGGCGAGGAGGTGACAGGAAGCAGGAAAGTTCATCTACCCAGGCTTAATTCCACTGCACATGCCCCATTTTCCTATTAGACTTAGTTTACTCAACCTAAGTTCAAATATAAAATTATAAAGAATTTCAAGAAGCAACCAGACACAGAATATTAGCCCCAAGTGCAGGGCCTGCTGAGTACAGAGCCTTGGGAAGCTGCATTGGTTGCATGCCCATGAAGCTATGCTAAAAATAGTAATAAATCTCTAGAGTTGGTGTAAAGGCTATATTTGCATGCGCTGAATAGTGAGAAGACACTTAATACTTCAAGGTTCAATTTGCTGTTTCTACCAATATTCGATGAATCATTGAATATCAAAGTATTCATATGGAACTAACTTTAATCTGAATATCCCCCCTTTCTCTTTAGAAAGAAACAAAAGAAAGAAAGCAAGAAAGAAAAAGGGAGAGAGAGAGAGAGAGAATTAGGGACAAAGAAAGAAAGAGAAAGAAAGAAAAAAGGGAAGGAAGGAAAGAAGAAGGAGGGAGAGAAAGAGGGAGGGAGGGAGAAAAAACAGACAATATAATGCAAAATTATTGAAGAACTAAGAACAAATATATCTGCAATACCAAGAAATGTAAATGAGCCTAATTCACCTATTTAAAGAAAAAGGTTGCACATTGAAGCACAAAGC
>NW_007823575.1:0-831 GCF_000696425.1 Galeopterus variegatus
CTGCTTTGTTACCATACACCTGGTGCTCTCACTTCTTCCCTGTCTCCCCTGCCGACGTGAACACACTTCATCCCTGCTGAGTCTGGTCACCAAGGGCTGTTCATAGCCCCCAAGGCCAAGAGATTTTAAAATACAGGCAATGACATAACCTGAAACTGTAATAGCAAACATTAGAACTGTCTTTAGTCCTTGAGTAGATGCTTGCTGTGAAGTTACCTCCAAAATTCATTGAAGCTTGACTCCCAATTTGTAATCGTGTTAAGAGGGTGGGAAATCTGATTATGGTATTTGAAAGGTGGGGCCTTTAAGAGGTGATTGGATCATGAGGACTGTTCCTTCGTGAGTAGATGAATCCATTCATGGAGGAATGGGTTAATAGTTTAATGGGTTATCAGGGAGTGGTTCTGATGGCTTTATAGGGAGAGCAAATGAGCACATTAGCTCTTGCTCATGCCATTCTCACCATGTGATACCCTGTGTTGCCATGGGACTCCATAGAGCTCCCACCAAAAATAAGGTCCTTACCAGATGCACCCTCTGGACCATGAACTTCCCAGCCTCCAAAACTCTAAGAAATAAATTTCATTTCTTTATAAATTACCCAGTTTCAGGTATCATGTTATAAGCAACAGAAAATGGACTAATACAATGTTCAATACCAGAGACTGGGAGAGACAACAACCAATTTCTACTCCATTCGGGGGCAGGAATGCTAAGCTCTGGGCATCAAGAGAACAGAGTATCTTACAAGTGGGGGAGACTCTAGTGACGATCAAGCCCAACTCCATTCATTTATAAAAAAGAACACTTTTTCAAAAGTGATTTGCTCCA
>NW_007823576.1:0-831 GCF_000696425.1 Galeopterus variegatus
ACGTTTATGAATAATGTTGATCTATACATTTATTTCCATGCATTGTCCTTTTGGATTTTATATCAAAGTATTATCAACCTTTTAGAATAAACTATGTACCATTTTCTTTATAAAAGTATTGTTGGACCTTTTGAATCAAATAACACTTACCTGTTTGTTGAAAGTTTGATAAAACTAATCTAGAAAAACATAACCTAATATCTTTGGGAGGAAAAAGTTTGAGTAGTAATTGAATAACTTAAATAGGCATTGGTTTATAAATTGTTATTATATACATATTTGGGGAAGTCAATATTTTGTATTTGAATTATTTCTAATAAGACAACTTTATTGTTAAAATGTTCACATTTATTGGAATATGTTTGTATACTGCTATCTTATGTTAAAAAGGTCACTACTCCAATTGTGGTGTCTTCTTTTTAAAATCCCAATTTCAATATAAACTTTCTTCCCTTCATTCTTCCTTTCTTTCTTGTTTTGCCAGTTTGATTGACTTTATTATCTTTTCAAAGAACTAGCTCTTGTTTTTGTTAAATATTTTCTCTATTACAAATACTTCCTTTAAAGTACTTTTTAAAAATCACTTTCCTTGTGATTGTTCTGTTTCTATTTATCATTTGGAGTATTTTTACTTTTTTTTTTATTTTTAGCTTTTTTCATTTGTTTAGTTGCCGCAATAAAAAAAAATCTCATTTGATTAACAAAGGTAAAATTTATTGCAATTGTCACTGACTAATATGAGACAATAAACTCTATTGGGAAACTTTTACGAGCATTTACTATGAGTCCTGGTTCCCACTGTTACAAAACTTGGTTCCAGCCATCTCTCAG
>NW_007823577.1:0-831 GCF_000696425.1 Galeopterus variegatus
AAAAAAAAAAAAAAAAAAAGGTGCCACTCGTTGAATCACAGGTGAGAGGTGCCTCAAAGCCCCGCCTGTGCTGTGAGCAAGGAGGAGCATGGCAAGTCACCCCACAGCCCAGGGAGCTTGTCCTGCACCTGCTCCTGGCACAGTTCTTCCCAACTCACTGTCTGAAGCCTTGGGCCTGAGCCCTGGGTCTGGAGTCCTTGTCACACTTCCCCTCATCCCCAACCCTAGCCACCCTATTCTGGGATGTGCCTTCTGCCCAACTCACCACGCCCCCACGTAGAAAGAAGTTGTACTCATCCATGTTGAGCTTGCCAGAAGTCTCCAGAATTTTGGCACACATATGAAAACTGAAGAGTAGCTTGTGGCGCTCAAAAAGGGTGCGGCAGGTATACCTGGGAGACGAGGAGACAGGGAGGATGGAGGAAGCAGGATGAAGTGGGGGTGGGATGCAAAACACAAGTGCTTACTGAATGAAGGTCACACAATCACAGAGCTTTACAGAGGAGAAGGACCTTAGTCAGCATCTAATTCAAACCTCCTGTAAACAGCCAAGGGAAGCCTAGAGGGAAGATGTGATTTTCCCAGAGTTCACTGTCATTCAGTTCCATTAGAAAAACAAAACATTGATGATTCCCTCATTATCTTGCCAGGCACTCTGCTAGGTCCTGAAGACACAGAGATGAATAAGCCACAGTCTCTGTCCTTGAGGAAGTCATGGCAGAGTAAGGAAGACAGACACAGAGGCCATCACTTATGATAGGACGTGATGAGTCCTGTAGAAAGGTGGGAGCGTGGTGTCAGGAACGCAGGGCAGGGGCGCCCAGCCCCATC
>NW_007823578.1:0-831 GCF_000696425.1 Galeopterus variegatus
TTTAAATTTTACTGTTCCTGGAGTTCTGCCAATCTTCTTCTATGCTTATTTTATTCAATACTTGCAACAACTCTGTAAAGTACTTTTGTTATCTATGTTTTTATATATAAGTAGTTGTATATTATTCAATATATAGAAACAGCTCTACACATAAATATTTATAATTTACAGATGGGGGATTGAAGCTGAGCTGTGGGCAATGAACTTGCCCAGTCACATAGTCAAAGAACTGAAGAACTGGGATTTGGGCTCAGTTGGACTGACTTTTAAGCCCAGGTTCCATTTAGCTTTACTGTCAATAAACTTACCACTGAAGGGATATTTGCTGTGAACATGACCATAGAGACTGATGACAGATGTAGGAGTAAGAATTTCTAGGTTGCCCAAAACTGTGCTAGAAAACTAAAAGTGTATTTAGAAATAAACTAAGTTTGATACTTATTTTCTCGATATTATAATCCTGGAGTGAGAAACAATGCAAGTTTTTTGTTGTTGTTTATGTAGTAATCTAGAGCTATTTTAGAAAACAATGTGAATATTTCATAATTTTTCATAAAGTCATTTAGAACTTATTAATAAGGAAGTTTATTATTTTTTAACCATATGTTACTGATTTGGTCAATTTAATAAATTACATCATTTGTGCTCTGTAAATAAAGGCTATGTATAAACTATGAAGATTTCAGGTAGTGGGTACTCAACTCTTATTTGTTGAAAATTGTATGAATAAATGAAAATACTATAAAAGATGATATGGCTTGTGATAACCATATCAATTATTTAATAATGTATTTTATGAAACAATGATAAAGTCAGTCATGATCCATTTGA
>NW_007823579.1:0-831 GCF_000696425.1 Galeopterus variegatus
AAAAAAAAGCAATGTTTTATATTTATCCATTTTGGAAAACAAATTTTACCTTCTGAACAACAAAAAAAGAATTCTACATATTAAGATATTTATCCATTTTATATGATAACCGTCAGAGTCAAGTATTATAGTTTTCACCTGCTGTTATTCTAATGCAGTATACTAAGACAGAAAATCAGTTAGAGCTACAGAGACAATCAAAGAAAAAAAACATTTTAGGAACTGTAAAATTAAATACCTTCATTTTACAGATACAAAAACTTGGATATATAGAGACTATCTGTCTGATCAAGTTCACAAGTTCACATGGTAAATTAATTGCAGAACCAGTTTTTTTTTCCGTTTTATTGCAATGCATTTTTGTTTGTAGCAACAGACATTAACATTTATTGAGTACTTGTTATGTGCCAAGTACTCTAAACAAATCTCATCTATAGCTATTTCTCAAATTTTCATAGTTTAAGAGAAGTGATTACCTCTCTGCTTTGCATTGATTATGATAAGTCTATAATGGTGCCACTTCCAGAAAAAAAATTAATTAAAATACAGACTAGATTTGATAATAGTAATACATATTTTTTTCCTGACCATTATGTATCCTGACCGTTATGTAATTTCACACTGATGTGGAAAGATAATATTTCCATAAGATCACTAGACACACACACACACACACACACACACATGCACACACACACACAAACTTTGGACCCAATAAAATGGGACTGGGTGGTTCATGTGTTTTCCCTCTAGTTCAAATATTTTAAGAAGGTTAATGAGATAATTTTTTAATTGTGGTAAAATATAACATAAGGGTTGCCATTTTAACAT
>NW_007823580.1:0-831 GCF_000696425.1 Galeopterus variegatus
AAAAAAAAAAAAAAAAAAAAAAAAAGAAAAAAAAAGAAAAGCTGAATAGTATTCGATTTTACATATTTGCCATGTTTTGTTTTTCCATTCATCCATTGATGGGTACCTGGGTTGCTTGCACCTTTCAGCTGCTGTGAATATGGGTATATAAATATCTCTTTGAGACCCTGTTTTCAATTTTTTTAGATATATACCCAGAAGTGGAATTGCCGGATCATATAGTAGTTCTATTTTTAATTTTTTGAGGATGTCTGTATACTTTTATATAATCTCACCTTATTGAGCTTTACTCTTCACCACATCTAGTGTCCCTAAGTGTGGAGACTCCCCTCCCCTCCCGCTTTCTAATAAGCCAAGTCCTGTTTGGGGATGGGCATGGGGTTCGAGAAGTTATCTGCATATGTGGGGTTGAAAAGGGGATTTGAGGGCCCAAACACTCTGCACCTGAACTTGGAACCCTATTCCCCAATTCCCATTGCCACAACTGGACCCTCCCACCCACCATCTAGTGTGTACCTGTGGAGGCTCTAGGTACCAAAAACCCCAATTAATTAAAAGCCAATTCACTTAAATGGCCAACTTACAAATAACTTTTTTTTATTAACTGTTTACTTTTTTTTATTAACTCTTTATCATTTTGTTTTTATAATAGCATTTTAAGGCAAATTCAATTTGACTCTCTTCTAGTTCCCTTGTTGCGGTAGGTAGTGTCTGAGGGTCCCAGAGAAAAGGGAAAACCCAGAGATGCACACGAAGAATATACAATATTTATTTCTCTTCCTAGGGAGATACACTGCAGTGGGCGGAAATCAGAAGTCATTAACTGCTTGA
>NW_007823581.1:0-831 GCF_000696425.1 Galeopterus variegatus
TGTCTTCACGTTCCTCCTCAGCACCATCAGGGTCTCTGCTGAGCTGGAGAGGCTTCTAGGTTTTGGAGTAGCCAATTAAAGCAACCCCAAGTCAAAACGAAAGCAACAGTGAAGGCTTTAACCACGTACTGCAAGAGCAGAAGGAAGAGGCTGAAACTGGAAAAAGAGCCATTGCCCCCACCCCCATTTCTTTTGCTCCATGAAGGGGCTCTCTGGTGCAGGGCCAGGTGGGGTGTGTAGCTGTTGAGGGAGTCCCAGACAGAAGTTCTTGCTGTCATATGAACCAGGGTGGAGGTAAGAGGGAGAAGAAGAGTGGTGGCAAAGTATTGGGGACTGAGTCAGGGTGGGGAAAAGGGCCTTCAAGGTTCCCCTGCCATCCCGTAAGGATGGTTCAGCAGAGGTGCCCGATGAGGACTTCTGCCAAAGGTCTGGGGTAAGGAGGCCTAGGAACAAAGGAGAAGAGGCTGGGAATGACAATGTTTGAAGACATGACTGGCCCAGAGAGCCTGAGATATTTATTTGCTTATTTATTTTTCCACATATATATATATATATATGAAGAATTTATTTATATACTGATGTAGAGGAAAACTGTACCATACCATAGTGCCTTGTGTGTGGACTCACTTTCTCAGATAAGTCAATGATTCCAAGCAAGCTCAGAGATTTTTAGATTTAAATCATAGGAATGCTAACCAGAAGTAAAAAAAAAAAAAAGAAAAAAAAAATACAGTATTTTAAACATTTTTCTTTAAAAATGTCTTCAGCTGTGATGGTAGAATTCATGTATAGGTTTCTTCCTTTTTTTGTCACACAGAGAGTAGTTTCAGG
>NW_007823582.1:0-831 GCF_000696425.1 Galeopterus variegatus
CTTTTTTACATTATTCAGTTCTAGTATGGAGGAAATACTTATGGGTGGAATGGAAAAGAGAGTGGGAAAAGACAAGCCAAATGATGTCTACTAGTTTTCTTCATGGAAATTACCTGACCAAAGGTAGATGCAGATAAAAGTCAGATCTATAGGTTAACTGAAGGCATTTATTGACTACACTCTCACTTTTCTGAAAAGAATTTGGTGTGTGTGATGAGATTAGTTATCCAGTGTAGTAACCTATGATGCAGCCATGAGAGTAAAGAGAAAGCAAAGCTAGTAGCTATAAGGGTCAATATTGTGGCTGTCATTGAGTGAAACCTTGTGTCTGAGCTTTCTGGCCACTGTGACAAGAGGGAGACATGCCCATTAATCAGAAAGGGAAGAACATATCGAAGATGCTTTGGGGAGGCAAAATTTTATTGAATGAAATTCAAAAAGCAATTTCTCTCAAAGAGTGTGGTATAGGAAATTAACCAGTAGCAGAACAGCTGCTGTATTAGGGTTCTCCAGAGAAACAGAACTAGTATGACACCCACACAAACATATACTCACACATATGTATATATTATGTATGTATATATATCTAGCCCTTATAATAAATCTTTTTATCTATTGATCTTTAGATAGATATTTATATTAGATAGATACATAAAAAGAGATTTATTATAAAGAATTGGCTAGTGTGATTATGGAGGCTGAGAAGTCTCAAGATCTGTAGTCAGCAAGCTGGAGACCCAGGAGAGCTGATGGTGTATTTCCGGTCCAACTCTGAAGGCTGAGAAGCAGGATAGCTGATGGTGTAAGTTTTAGTCTGAATCTGAGCCTGAA
>NW_007823583.1:0-831 GCF_000696425.1 Galeopterus variegatus
CTTCCAACAACTAGAAAATACATATTTCTTTCAAGCATACATGGAACATTTAAAAAGTGGATCATGTCATAGACTATGAATCAAGTATCAACATGTTTCAAAGAATTATCTTCACACAGAAAAATTATCTGACCACAACAAAATTAAATTAAGTAATGACAACAGCAAAACCCTCACATATTTGCAAACACATGTCTTAGTAGATCATGAGATGAAGAAAAATCTTTATGGACATTAAAAAATATTTTAAAGTAAACAACAATGAAAATAATGGACATCAAAACTCATAATATGCCACTAAAGCTCCATTCAAAAGGAAATATATTGCCTTAAGTGTTCATATTTCAAAAATAAATTTGAAATTTAATGGTCTCAACACTGAATTTAGGAAGTTAAAAGGAGCAAAATAAATTCAGATAGTAAAAGGAAGAAAACAGTAGAAACAAAGGCAGAAATTAATGAAATAGAAGGCAAAGATCTAATAAAGAAAAGAGTTACAAAACCAAAAGTTAGTTGTTTGAAAATTTTGGCAAAACTTGTTAAGATAAAAGGGTAAACAACATAAGTAAACAATATGAAGAATGATGGGGGAATGTAGATATTGCAGATATTAAGAAAAAAATAAGAACACTGTGATCAATTTTATACCCAAAACAAGGAAGAAGGAAGGTGGCGTAAACAAACTCCTGGGTAAACAGAATTTGTCAAAACTGATTTGGGAAGAAATAGAAAACCTGAGTGGTCCTATTACCATTAAAAATAAATAAAACGAATAAAACACCAGTAGTACTTGGCTTTGCAAATAAGTTCTACCAAACACCAAAAGAACAC
>NW_007823584.1:0-831 GCF_000696425.1 Galeopterus variegatus
GGTCTGTATGTGGGATCTGAACCCTCGGTGGGAGCACCACCACGCTCCCAAGCGGCGCACTATTGCAGTGCGCCACCAGGCCGGCCCCTATGATCAGTGATTTTTGATACTGCTATTGTAATTGTTCTGGTGTGCCACAGACCATGCCCATATAAAACTTAATTGATAAATACAGTATGCATTCTGACTGTTCCACTGATTGGCCCTTCCCCCTGATGAGATAAGCCAAACGCTAGGCCTCTTGCACTAAACGGTTAGCTAAGTTGTGAATGCAAGGGAAAATTCTTGATGGAAATTTAAAGTGCTATTCCAGTGAACACACAGATGATATAAAAGTGAAGCAGCCTTATTGCTGATATAGAGAATGTTTTAGTGATCTGGATAAAAGATCAAACCAATCAGAACATTCCCTTAAGCCAAAGATTAGTTCACAGCAAAGCCCTAACTCTCCTCAATTCTATAAAGGCTGAGAGAGGTGAGAAAGCTGCGGGAAAAAAGTCTGAAGCTCACAGAGGCTGGTTCATGAAGCTTAACAAAAAAAGTTATATCCATAACCTAAAAGACAAGCAGCAAGTGCTGATGTAGAAACTGCAGCAAGTTATCCAGAAATCTAGTTAAGATGGAAATGCACAAGAAGATTAATTTTGTTTTCATGCCTGCTAACACACATTTATTCCATAGCCCATTGATCAAGGAGTAATTTTGACTTTCAAGTCCTGTTATTTAAGAAATACATTTTGTGAGGCTATAGTTGTCTTAGATAGCCATTCCTCTAATGGACATGGGCAGAGTCAATGAAAACCTTCTGGAAAGGATTCACCCTTCTAGAGG
>NW_007823585.1:0-831 GCF_000696425.1 Galeopterus variegatus
AAGGCTAATGGGTCCCATGCTTTGTGCTGAGGAGCAGATCGTCACAATTCATTGAACTAAGATCACAGCGTGCATGGAGATTTATCCCTGGTGCTAAAGGTTCAGAGAGAAGCAAAACTTACTCAAGCTGGGATGTACGAAGTGATGGTCAAGGGGGGTTTCCTGGAGGATGCAGGCCTGAATCAACTCTTAGGTGGGTTTTTTTCTTTATATCTTAGCCAGACAGAACTCAAGTCAAGGTAGTGGGATTCTGTCTCCTTAAAATTTTCACTAAGGAGTCTCTTTCATCTGCTTTGGGTCGTGAGCTTTAGGAAGGAAAAAGTATTTGGGTAAAATTTTCTCTAGCTGTAGATGTTACTAGTCCTTTAAGTGGCATAGCATTTTTTGGTTTGGTTTTGTTTTCTGAGTTTTTTTTGGCGGGGAGTTGGCTAGTTCTTAAGAGAATACATTTGATCAACAGAAACCAAATGTCAGAAAAGGGGCTGATGAGGTTTAGCCCTTGTAATTATTTAAAGAACTTAGATTGTCATGTTACAAAAGTCCACAAAGTGAAGACAAGTCTAATCAGTGGTTCCAAAGCTCCTGAAGAACCCAGAGAAAATTACCCAGCATGGGATGCCCACCTTTACCTAGCAGTCTTATTTCTTGTAAGTCAATATACTTTTCTGAAATGACCCAGAAAACTTCTACAGAGTTTGAAAACTAACATATCGTCATATTCAACAACAAATTCCTGTCATGTAGGGTCATTGCTATAAGGTCTTTTCCCTCCAAAAGACTTCAAACTAAGTCTGTGCCTCTTCTGAGCTCTTATGACTATAAAAGGCCACT
>NW_007823586.1:0-831 GCF_000696425.1 Galeopterus variegatus
CGTGAGAATTTGGGAGGACAAAGACGGAAAAAAATGCAGCCTCAAGGGGGTGAAGTAAGTCCTTGGCTAGGGGGTATATTTTCTTTTTGGGTAGTTGTGCCCTGCTCTTGATCCCAGTCAGGGCAGCGTGTCTGGGGTTTCTGGTGTGTAGACGGATGGCTTGGCTTCAGGCAACAGGATCCCGAGTCTTTACACAGACAAGAAGGCAGAATGGAGGTCTCTAATTGAGAACATGCCCAGCGGGAGATTTAGAGGCCCAAGGATAGCTTAGTGGAGGGTGAAATTTGCCAGTGACAGCCTGAGGCTCAATCAAAGTGTTGGGGAGCTTGATTAGCTCCTGGTGGAGCGGTGGGGATGGGGAGGCCAATAGAAATGGAGACCATCCAAAACAGCCTTTGGGCCTGACAGGCAACGTCCATTTGCAATTAGCCTGTCTTGGCGCTGGGATAAGTCGGGGACTGAGAGGATGGTTTGGAGGCTTCTCAAGCCAGGCTCAGAGCACAATACGGGAACGGATGAGGCAGGGGAAAGGGGGGTTCAGGCCTGGAAACCGAGGAGGTGAGTGTCCAGGCCAGGCGTGCCCCTTGGCTGAAGGTCAATACATGGACTCCTGGAACAATACATGTGTGTGTTGCAAAATCGACATGAAGTTAGAAATTCAAGTAGGTGTTGTACAATGTTCTTCTGTGCACATGCACACGCAACGCACACATGCACACACACGCTCTCTCTTGCACACCCATGTACACACACACACAGGTGCACAAGTATCTGTTAGGGAACCGTTAGCATCCAGGTTCACGTCCACTAGGACATAGCCTCGTGGTGTCC
>NW_007823587.1:0-831 GCF_000696425.1 Galeopterus variegatus
AGGCACCCTGCCTGCCTGCCAGGAAGACAAGGAAAGATTTTCTAGAAGCAACAGATAACCCAAAACCGAACCCTAGATGCTCAGAGGCTGAATGATATTCTAAAAGATGGATCACATCAGAAGATGATCCTGCTGTCCTGCAGTCTGCTGTGATAATGATGGTAATAATAATGGAAATTACTATTTATTTATTGGCTCGCTTACTCCATTAACATTTCATTTAATTGTTGATATGGTTGGAATCAGGTCTATCACTTTACTATTTGTCATCTGTTTGTGCTTTCTGGTTTTCTGTTTCTCTGTTCTCTCTTTTCTTCCTCCTTTAGACTATTTAAGTATATTTTAGAAATCCATTTTAATTCCATTTTATCTATTGGCTTTTTAGCTAGAATTATTTGCATTATTTTTTAGAGGGTGCACTAGGGATTACAGTATGCACCCTTAATTTTTCATAGAATTAACATTGGGCCCCTTCACATAAAATATAGACACGTGACAACTGCATAGTCCCATTTATCCTCACACTAGCACACCTGCAGCACTCTTTATGCTGCAGTAATCATGTGTCTCACATCTACATATACTGCAACCAGCAAGAAATGCTAGAATTTATTTTTTAAAGTCATATGTATTTTAGAGAAATTGAGAGAAAAAAATAGTCTTACATATTTACCCATATATTTACCATTACTGGTGTTCTTTCTTTCTCCCTGGAGGTCCAGTTTCCTTCTTATGTAATTTTCTTTCAGCTTGAAGAACTTCCTCTGCCCTCTTCCAGTGCAGGAAGAAAAAAAGAAGTCTGTTTGCTTTTTTTTTTTTTTTTTTTTAAGG
>NW_007823588.1:0-831 GCF_000696425.1 Galeopterus variegatus
AAAGTGATTTCAAGGATGTCTGTAAGAAAACCCGGCTTGCTCAAAGAAATTAGTCCCTCCTTCCAGTCTCTTTGTCTTCTGTTCTCCTCTGGCTCAAACTCCTGGCTGCCAATGGAAGCATGTGGCCTAGTTTATTCTTTGTTCCAGTCATGCACAATTGCAATAATAATAACCTTTTTGTACACTAATACATGTTCAGACTCAGTATCTATATGCATGAGTTTCTTGGGATTTTGTCCCCCAGTAAAAGACAGGTATGGCGTTCGCTTACAGATCTCAGAATTTCTTCTCCTTCCTCTCCTCTAATTTCTAGTGATCATATATCGAAGGCAACTTTCAGAGTCAGACTGAGTCCTCTTAATCTGTATTATTCACTGGGTCCACCTTAGTGGGCTTCCTCCTTTGTTCAATTACCAGGCTGTACTTAATACACCTGTTGAGACTGCAGCTGAAAGAACTCAGGTTCTGATTTTTTTATTTTAATTTCTTTCATCTGTTTTTATGGCTAAACTTTGATTGGAACTCCTCATAATCAAACTCACTAAGACAAGCCTCCATGATGTGTCTTAGCAGGCTAGGGACTGGATTCCAAGGATGAATGTCCTCAAAAATCTGGCCACCAAATCCTGCTCTTTCCTCTTGAATCTGTGAGATCTATTTTATGTAGCTTCAGTCTGTTATTAATTAGTACAGTATTCCTAGGGCCAGAAAGAGATGAGAAGTTCAATAATTGTTTAATGGGCTTAGTGGCCACATACTGTGTGTTACTTTTTAAGTATTTCCATGAAAACTTCTAAAATTTATCTTAACTATGCACATCAGGCATAATAG
>NW_007823589.1:0-831 GCF_000696425.1 Galeopterus variegatus
TTGTTTATGTATAGATGACTTATTGAATTGTAGTTATATTTTAGGACAAGAGTTAGGGGTTCGGTTCATATGTATTATACTATAATTTCATATTTGAAGTAATGCGAAAAAGGTTCTCAGCATTTTCATTCAGGACGTCAGGTTGTCAGAAATAAATACTGGTTCTATAACAGGAAATAGACTTTAAGAGAGCCTAGTCGCATTATTATGATTAGTACTAATTTTGACCCAGCTGCACAAGGGACAGCATATTTCTTTGCAGGTGCCTTTGGTTGGCAGACTGATTATGTCTAGTTCATCCTTTTACTAAGGACATACATATTTTGAGTGTCCCAGATTAAAGAAAAGAATCTCAACTTCAACCCCTTCCTGTCCTCCAGTCCAAGTTGGGCCCAAGAGTTAGAATCGCATTCTTATGCATATCAGATGTCAAATTTCCACCTATTCTAAACACTCACTCCTCCGGCAATGTCAGCTTCTGACTGCTCTTGCTGTTCTGATTTTTGCTGACATTTATTCAGTTGTGTTGTACGCAGCGGTGAGCGATTTGTAGTAGCTGTTCTTTTCAGAATATCTATCATTCCCTACTGCTAGACATGGAAATCTTTTCTAATTGTTTTTAAATGAAAATAGCAGTTTTATTAACTCCAGTCTCATGTTCACCTCCGTTGTAACCCCCACTTCAGCACTGTGGGGTCAGACAACACACATCCTCTTGTTCTTATTTCTTTAGTAAGACTCGACGTCTAAGCTGTTGGTTAAAATTGCCAACACAGGAGTATTTGACAAGAGTTAGGAATATAGAGTCGCAGCATCATCAGCACCATGACT
>NW_007823590.1:0-831 GCF_000696425.1 Galeopterus variegatus
CTTTTTTACATTATTCAGTTCTAGTATGGAGGAAATACTTATGGGTGGAATGGAAAAGAGATTGGGAAAAGACAAACCAAATGATATCTACTAGTTTTCTTCATGGAAACTACCTAACCAAAAGTAGATGCAGATAAAATTCAGATCTATAGGTTAACTGAAATTATTTATTGACTACACTCTCACTTTTCCGAAAAGAATTTGGTATGTGCGATGAGATTAGTTATCCAGTGTAGTAACCTATGATGCAGCCATGAGAGTAAAGAGAAAGCAAAGCTAGTAGCTATAAGGGTCAATATTGTGGCTGTCATTGAGTGAAACTTTGTGTCTGAGCTTTCTGGCCACTGTGACAAGAGGGAGACATGCTCATTAATCAGAAAGGGAAGAACATAACGAAGATGCTTTGGGGAGGCAAAATTTTATTGAATGAAATTCAAAAAGCAATTTCTCTCAAAGAGTGTGGTATAGGAAATTAACCAGTAGCAGAACAGCTGCTGTATTAGGGTTCTCCAGAGAAACAGAACTAGTATGACACCCACACAAACATATACTCACACATATGTATATATTATGTATGTATATATATCTAGCCCTTATAATAAATCTTTTTATCTATTGATCTTTAGATAGATATTTATATGAGATAGATATATAAAAAGAGATTTATTATAAAGAATTGGCTCATGTGATTATGGAGGCTGAGAAGTCTCAAGATCTGTAGTCAGCAAGCTAGAGACCCAGGAGAGCTGATGGTGTAGTTCTGGTCCAAATCTGAAGGCTGAGAAGCAGGATAGCTGATGGTGTAAGTTTTAGTCTGAATCTGAGCCTGAA
>NW_007823591.1:0-831 GCF_000696425.1 Galeopterus variegatus
GTGAAATTTCAGAATACAAGTGATAATAAAAGACCAGAAAGTATTCTGGTGAAGGTGAATGTGTTATATATCAAGAACTGGAGAGCAGAAGGTTAGACTACTTGACAGCAGCAATGTCCCTGGGAGGTGATGGAGCAAAGCTTTCTTTCTTTTCTTTTTTTTTTTTTTAGTTACCATCAAGTGATATTTTATTTTATTTATTATTATTATTTATTTTATTTTACTTCTCAGTATACATTGTAGTTGATTTTCATGCCCCTTTACCCTTTCCTCTCCTCCCTCCTTCCCATACCTCATATTTGTAAAGCTTCCTTAATAAGGTGAGAATATTTTCACTCTAGCATTCTATGTCTAGCTGCACCCTCAGTCAGGAATCCAGAGAGAAAAGCATTTTCAAGTAAGCAAGGGCTTAAAAATTATTTAAAGTGCACCTAGTCTTAGAAAACAAGGATAAGAAAGAAAATCCTAGACATAGAATCTAGGCACCAGGTTTTCCTAAATCAGAAAGTAAAAAAGAAAAGTTCAGGGTATAAAATTTGCATTAAGAAGTCCAGATAGGCAATAATTCATACTGACAGGAAAGAACAGAGAGAATCCACCAAAACCAAAGCAAAAAATTAAATAAATTAATAGATTATATGATATACTTGAGTTGGAAATTAAATATTAAAGGTTGATTAATTAATAAATTGATTTTCCAAAAAAAATTAAGGGATTATTCCTTTGAATCCATTAAGTGATTTTAAAAAGGCAAATTCTGATTCCATAGACATGAAAAATATTATGTAAGAGAAAAATAGTCATAAAAGACTGCTTGAATCTGCTAGGAAC
>NW_007823592.1:0-831 GCF_000696425.1 Galeopterus variegatus
AGAATCGAATAAACATGATATTTTATTATCCAAAAATATAAACTTTTCTTTCAAGGTTCATTACCTGTGTTACAATTGATTTTGTCTGTATTTTCAGATTTTCTTAAAACATATACCTTCAATAAGGAGATTGGTAAATTTTTTTCTAGTAGAAACATTTTCCAGTAGAAAATAATATAGGATAAAAGAACAAATCCTCCATTATCTCATCGCTCAGAGGCAAGGAGTTCTTCCATTTCAGTGTATATTCTTCTCTTTTTTTTTTTTAACCAAACTTTTTATACAGTGAAGAGCATATTCTTTATTAAAAATTTTGGCTGTTTTATAATTAAAAATTATAGCACAAATCTTCCTTTGTATTCTCAAGACTTCATGATGTAAGAAGCAATATTTTTTCTTACACTTAAATAGGAAATTTTGCCCAAGTGTCAGAAAAGCCACATTGGTCATTATGTTTAACGTTATTTGATTCACTGCTACATTTTACCTTATATTAATGTTGAACATTTCATTTATTACCAGTATTTGGTATTAGTAACAACACTGCTTTGAATATCTTTGTGCATAAAGCTTTTTCTATCATTAAGGTTTGTTCCTTTGCTTGATGTTTAGGATTGCAATGACTGGCTTAGACACACATTGTCAAATTGACTTTCAAAAGATGACACCAATTTTCACTCCCACTCATAGGTATGTGAGATACTACAGTCAATATATTTTCTAGTACTTAAAAGAATATTGTCTAATTTTATAGGTTAAAATATCCCAATTTTAGCAGTCATTTTTTTTTTCCTTTTTGTCTTTTTTACTGACCGGCAACGGGATTGCAAA
>NW_007823593.1:0-831 GCF_000696425.1 Galeopterus variegatus
TTTGTGTCTTTTATGACTAATAGAGTGAGGACTGAATCAATGAATGGAGAAAGGCCTTTCTTTATCTGATGTAGTGGGACTTCATGGGGCAGGAATTCTGGCATCTATTTTTTTTCTAAGAAGTGGGAGAGGTCAATTTCTGACTCTTATAGGGGCTTAAAATTTGTTTATCTAGAGGGACAGTTTTATATGTAATTTCAATTGTTTTAGTAAATGTAGGGCTATTTAGGTTTTCTACTTCCTTAGCATTTGTAGCTTGTGTTTTTCTAGGAAGTGTTTCATTTGATCTAAATTATCAGATTTATAGGAATAAAGTAGTTCATATTACTCCCTAATTAGCCTTTGTTATTAGCATTTCGATGTCTGTTAGGTCTGTAGTGATGAATCCCTTTTGAAATACTGACATCGGTAAGTTGCATATTTGATATTTTTTTCTTGGTTCATCTGCGTGGAATTTTGTCAATTTTATTGGCCCTTTCAAAAATAGCTTTTTGTTTTATTGGGTTTCTCTATTTTGGGGCAATAAATATGCTATTTATTTCTGTCCCTTATTACTTCCTTACTTCTGCTTAATTTGGATGTTTGCCCCTCTTTATATACTTTTTTATTGTGGGGGTTTAGACAATTAATTTAAGACTTTATTTTGCTTCTTATGTAAGCACATTATTCTTTAAAATTTACCCTATGCACTATTTTAGTTGCAATGCACATATTGTGATATAGAGTGTTTTTATTTTTATTCAAATATTTTCTAATTTCTTTTGTGATTCCTTCTTTGGATTTCTTAGAAGCATACTGTTTATTTTGCAAATATTTAGGAATTTTTTTTTT
>NW_007823594.1:0-831 GCF_000696425.1 Galeopterus variegatus
CAGAGCTGGCCCCAGCTGGCTGGGGAGGGACAATCTACATGGCATGGAAAGGATCAGCTCAAACAGGGACCACCCATGGTCAGGGTCTTGTGCAGAAATCTGGCCTACCTGCAATTTTGAGGTAAGATAAAGTCTAGGTGGCTCATGCAACACTGAGACTGCCTCTGGGTGGTCAGAGGGTCTCAGCTTTGTGTTTCTTCTGCAGCCAGGCTGGGGGACCCACGTGAACTGCAGCCAGGCCAACAGACCTCCTGAGGTCGGGGGGACCCCGTTTTTGTGGGTGGCATCTTTTTAAAAAGCACAAGCAGAAAGGTTCTGGGATTTTGATCAGTGCCAAGCACTCAGAGTCCAGGTTGTGGCTTGAGTCCCTCTGCAGCACAGTCCTTCTGCCGCTGCACTGGAGGCTGCCCACGTGTGCCTAGAGAAGTTCTGAAAACCTGTCATGGCGTGGTTGCTCGTGTTGACCAACTGTCGTGCCCCGCTGGGTGGCTCTGCAGAGGATGAGCAGGGCAGTCCTCCAGCTGGGCCAGCTGCCATTCATTTACAGACTTGGGTCTGCATGGCCAGTGCTCTGCATAGACCGTTCTTCAGCTAGTAGCTGTGCAGCTGTGCTCGAAATGCATACAAGCCACTGAAAGGTGAGTTGTGGCCCCCTGGATGCACAGCTAGGGGTCCACTCAGATATTCTTTCATCTGACTTACTAGGTTAAAGAAATTCAACATGTTTCCCTTTTCTCTTATGGACTTCCTTAAAAATCAACAACCAGCTCATCTCTGCTGACCATAGATAACAAATGATAAGATGCTGATAGATTCCTCCCTAACTATCCC
>NW_007823595.1:0-831 GCF_000696425.1 Galeopterus variegatus
TCATGTGAACATGCATCTTGCTCTAATGCTCTGCTATTGAAATCACGCGGTGAGCACGAGCACGGAAATATCTTTTATCCAAAATTTTAAACTATGTCTTTCCTTGGCCACTCCCCAGCGTCTTCCAACAGGCACCATCCCTATCTCTCCTGTCCAGGCGAATGTTTTCAATAAATTACCTATGCGTATGTGGGTGGGGTCATGGCTAGTTCTCTGCCCCGGGAGGAGGTGTGTGGCCTCAATGCCCCAACACTCCTTCTGCCTTTTGCCATGGGGTGACCTTTGCCAGATGCTGGTGCCCTGGTCTTGGACTTCTCAGCTTCCAGAACCATGAGCCAAATAAACTTCTATTGTTTATAATTTACCCAGTCAGTGGTAATCTGTTACAGCAACAGAAAACAGACTCTGACACTCTGGAAGTGTAACAGCAATCTGTTTTGTTTTATTTTGTTTTTACAAACCCTCCAAGTGATTCTGAAGCACAGTAAAGCTTAAGAACCACTGCTCTAAATACAGTAGAGATGGAATGAATTGACAAGTGATTGAAGGGGCTAGGAGATATCTTCCACCCATCCCCCCTATGGATCCTTTGTTCAGAGATTTTTAATCTCTGTGTCTATTCAGAGAATCTGGTGGTAATCCCAGGCCTAAGGGTGACTAAGATGACTGAAATAGCTTCCTCTTCTTCTCCACATCCCCATCATAATCAGTATCTTTCTTGTAACTTCCATGATATAACATGGCCAGAGGTAAAAAGGATTGGTAAAAATACACTATACATTAGATAAAGTAAATTGTAAGTAAAACAATAAAATACCACTGCTGTGGGGG
>NW_007823596.1:0-831 GCF_000696425.1 Galeopterus variegatus
CTATCTGACTTTAAACTATACTACAAAGCTATAATAACCAAAACAGCATGGTACTGGCATAGTAACAGACACACTGATCAATGGAATAAAATAGAGAATCCAGAAATCAACCCACACACCGACAGCCATCTGATCTTTGACAAAGGCACCAAGCCTATACACCGGAGAAGAGAGGCCCATACCCTGGGGAAGAGGCTGCCTCTTCAGCAAATGGTGCTGTAATAACTGGATATCTATATGCAGGAGAATGAAACTAGAACCATACCTCTCACCATATACTAAGATCAACTCAAAATGGATTAAAGAATTAAATATACACCCTGAAACAATAAAACTTCTTAAAGAAAACATAGGAGAAACACTTTAGGAAGTAGGACTGGACACAGACTTCATGAATACGACCCCAAAAGCATGGTCAACCAAAGGAAAGATAAACAAATGGAATTATATCAAACTAAGAAGCTTCTGCACAGTAAAAGAAACAATTAACAGAGCTAAAAGACAACCAACAGAGTGGGAGAAAATATTTGCAAAATATACATCTGACAAAGGATTAATATCCAGAATATACAAGGAACTGAAACAACTTTATAACAAAAAAACCAGTAACCCAATTAAAAAATGGGCAAATTAGCTAAATAGGCATTTCTTAAAGGAAGATATATGGATGACCAACGGACGCATGAAAAAATGCTCAACATCACTCAGTATTCAGGAAATGCAAATCAAAATCACACTGAGATACCATCTCACTCCAGTTAGGATGGTTAAATATCCAAAAGACTGTGAACGATAAATGCTGGTGAGGTTGTGGAGAAAAAGGAACTCTCA
>NW_007823597.1:0-831 GCF_000696425.1 Galeopterus variegatus
TTTGTTCATAGAACACTATATG
Source organism: Galeopterus variegatus (assembly GCF_000696425.1). Lineage (NCBI taxonomy): Eukaryota > Metazoa > Chordata > Mammalia > Dermoptera > Cynocephalidae > Galeopterus > Galeopterus variegatus. Next base: position 23 of record NW_007823597.1, read on the forward strand.
TGGGAATTTTCTTCATGTCAGTAAAAGACTGTTAATAAAAGACTATAGCACCAAAATATGAGCAGCCAGCCTGAATATCCAATAGGCATAAGTAACATTATGCTCAGCTTTATGTGCATAAATCTTTAACCATATCTCTAATCATTTTCTTAAGATTATTTTTTAAAAGTGAAGTTACTAGGGCCGGCCCGGTGGTGCACTGCTACAGTGCGCTGCTTGGGAAGCACGGTGGCGCTCCCGCTGAGTGTTCGGATCCCACATACAGACCGGTTCCCGCTCACTGGCTCAGCGAGGTGTGGGCGCAGCACCGAGGGTTGCGATTCCGTTGCCGGTCCTGGTCCGGTACGGGCGCGACACTGAGGGTTGCGATCCGTTGCCGGACACGAAAAAAGACAAAAAGGAAAAAAAAAAAAAGTGAAGTTACTAGGCTAGACCATAGGAACATTTTAAAGCTCTTGATACATATTGCAACAGTGCATAAGAGTGTGTGGATTTCTTAACTCTCTCTCACTTGGAATATTAAGATTAAAAACTAAAAATAATACTGCTGATTTCATGAGCCCTCCCCCCAACCAAAGATAAAAATCACACTATGTTTTCTTTGCATATATCCGATTACTAGCTCTCTCCTTGTCTCTGCCTCTTGTTCCTAATTGTCATTACTAAAATATGTGCTCTACTTTCCTTTGAGGACTTTCGTGGTAATTGCAGAAATTTTTTAAATTTCAGTGGTTTTAGGCAAAAAGTTAAAAAAAAAACAAAACTCCTTTGGGCATCATGCTGCCTAAAAGAAGTTATCTCATTCACGA
>NW_007823598.1:0-831 GCF_000696425.1 Galeopterus variegatus
GAACATCCTTGTCTTGTTCCCAATCTCAGGAGAAACACATTCATATTTCACCATTAAATGCAGTGTTAGCTATAGGTTTAAGGAAGTTGTAGATTAAGGAAGTTGCCTTCTGTTTCTAGTTTTTCCACCATATTTTTTGTCATCGTACTCAAGTATTTTCTACATATTTTCAATCCCACAAAACATTGCGATTATGTTGCTTTGTGCTGCTCCCCCCCCCACGGATTTGCCCCCCCCCTTCCCCTGGTGATGGAGATGCAAAGGATTACTCAAAGCCCATCTCTACTGAGCAGTGAGAGGCTCCAAAGTGGTTAATCTCCGACTGGAACCTTCAAGCAAGAGGCATCCCTTCCTTGGGAAATTAATGCCAAATTGGGGTTCTCTTCCTGCATTTATTTTCCAGACCAGGAAATTACAGGAAGAGACATAGGTGGGGTTATAGTTTAACGGTATAGGTTGGTAACTTTCAGTGAAACAAGCCAGATGACATTCCAGTAGGGCAATCAAGTGGTCCTGTCAACAACAGTTTGATCTTAGCAAACATTCCTTCCTATAGCAATTTCAGTATCTACATAACAATCAGTAACTAGTCTGTCTTTGAGCCAGCAACCTGCTGTGCCACAATCCTTATCTTGCAACAGAGAGTTATAGCCTGAGGGAAATTTCCTGTCCTTGCAAGGTCAATATTTGAAACTGCAAGACTTTGGAAAATCAGGCCCTGTGAAGTACATATACTTTTTAGTATATGCCAAACTTTTATTGTTGCTTTAAGCAGTCAATATTATCTTATACTTGCCTACATGATCACCCTTTCAGATGTTCTTTATTCTT
>NW_007823599.1:0-831 GCF_000696425.1 Galeopterus variegatus
TGAATCCGTATGTAGAGTTCAATAATTTCACAAGGAGGAGCATAAATTTAATATGATCTTTGTAAGATTTTTTAATGGTTTGAAGCTCACTTCAATAGATCTTTGAAGGTAAAACATTGGAACAGTGTTTTAACATTTTCTCCCACGACACTGGTAATGATCTCACAGTTGTTTATAATCATTTTATTGCATTCATCAGCTGAAACTAATTATAACTCAGATGAAAATCATCCTTGCAGAGTGCATTCTAAATATTAATAAACATAAATAATGCAAGTTTACTGTTAAAGCAATTCAAAACAACAAACAGAACCCACAGGGAGTTTCTTAAAATTAATCTGGTTCCACATAATTTTGATCTTAAAATGTTCAAAGCAACAATATCCCATATCACAGGATATATTAACTTCCTCCTTTCTTTTTGTTCTGCTTTCTCATTTTATAGGATAAAATAATAGATGTGAGTGGTTGGCAAGTCAGGAAAACTTTAGTGGTAACTTCTAATAACAAAGATTGAACTAATTTAAACATCAGTTAGCTAAAAAAAAAAAACCCTGAGAACTAGTTACTCTTGATGTTGATTTTCTAAAATCATGTAATCAGTAGTGCTCTTACCCTTTTTCTTTATTTCCCAAACTGTCAAAAATGGACAACTATCAAGGATATGAAAGCACAACTTCATAAATTCAAATATCTATTTAAAATTAACTAGGTTTCAAATGTTAAAAAAACTGACACATTTTAGTGTTTAACACTTGTAGCTTTTAACCCGTCTCCCATTAAATGCTAAGAGGTCTTCATTTTGATTGTTTGGGAGTTGAAAATCTTATA
>NW_007823600.1:0-831 GCF_000696425.1 Galeopterus variegatus
ACTGAAGAAACTATAAACATAAGGATAATTATTAAAATAGACATTTCATAAATAAGTTTCATGCTTTAATGAACAAGAAAATTTTCTGGCCAAGTATAAATGACAAACATTGCAAAGGGCCCCCCACCAGCCTGATGCCACTAAGGGGCCCCCTTGAATGGCTGCCCTAGGGCCCTCTTGGCATGCTTGGTGATAAGGGACCCCTGGCCTGGCCTGGCCTGCCTCTAAGAAATCCACCCCCCGGCCTGGACTGGCCTCCTTCTAAGAGACCTCCCCTGGCCTGGCCTGGTCTGCTCTGCCACCAAGGGCCTCCCTTGAATGGCTTGCCCCAGGGCCCCCTTGGCCTGCCTTCCCACTAAGAGTGCCCCTGGCCTTTCCTGGCCTGCCCCTAAGGGCAGGCCTGGCCAGAACTACACAAGAGACCCACTGGCCTGGCCTGCCTCAGGACCCCTGTTTTGGTCCATTTTGTGTTGCTATAACAGAATACATGGAACTGGGTAATTTATAAAGAAAAACAAAATTTGCTTATACTTTGAGGCTAGGAAGCCCAAAATCAGTCTGGTGGTGGCAACAGATGTGGGACCCATGGGTCTCACATTGCAAGATGGTGGAAGCAGAGAGAGCAGAGACAGAGACTCTCATGTGTTCTTCTTTTAAAGCCCTCAGAACGACACACCTGACCACTATTTTTAATACATTCACTATGGCATGGTCTGCCACTGGCCCCCCCAAAACTCATGTCTTTTTCACATGCAAATACATTCATTTCACCCCCACAGTCTTAACTTGTTTCAACTCGAGAGTCCAAAGTTCAAAGTCCCATCTGTGAAA
>NW_007823601.1:0-831 GCF_000696425.1 Galeopterus variegatus
AGCCCCTGTGTCTCCTGGTACTCTAGGACCTGGTTACCCACAGGCGGTGGGTGACTGAGGCCTTCTGAACCACCTCACCCCACCTCTTCTTGGCCCACATGGGGAAACCAAGCTCCAGAGAGGAAAAGACTTTCCCAATGTCAACGGAGAGTTGGGGTAAAGCCGGGTGAGAGGCCGTGACTCTGTTCACCCCACAAAGCTGACTCTGGGAGCCTGAGAACATCGTCCTCCCCTACCATCTCACACAGCCAGGCTGAGTTTACGGCTGTTATTGACACCTGCCATGGGCATGCCGTGTGAACTTGCTCTTTCTCATACCCACCTCAGCACTTTGTACATGCTATTCCCTCTGCCTGGCACACTGTTCCCCAGCCCCTACCCATCCTCGAGTGCTCAGCTTCCTTGGGCTGGCTGTCCTGGACCCACACCCCAGTGAGACATTGTCCCCCATAGCACCATGCACCACTCCCATCCTAACACACATGTGGTTTTCATTCCAATTCCTTGTGCAAAATCCATGTCCCACTATGAATCTATAAGTTTTATAAAGTTGGGGACCATGTCTGTCTTGCTCACCCCTACATTCCGAGTGTCCAGCTCCAGCTCCAAACTGCTGCAGGTAAGTGTGCGTTGAATGAATATGTGATTGTAACCATTTGTGGATGTGCCCACGGCCTATATCGAGGTCCAATTTCCTGGTGACAGTGGACTATATCTCAGTCATCTCTGCATCCCCAGCACCAAGCCAGGGCTAAACATACAGCTGGGCACATCAGTGTCATCAGGACCCTGTGGACTGCAGAATTCAAAGTACAAATGATTACGGGCGAC
>NW_007823602.1:0-831 GCF_000696425.1 Galeopterus variegatus
AAAAAAAAATGTTATAATAGGCATACGACATCGTTTGATTGTCATAAACCAAGACTGATTCTTAGGACATCTGGCCTTATGAAATACTAATAACTGATAAAAATAAAGAACAAAAGTCTCTGATTAAGAAAACAATTTAGGAAACTGATTTCTAAAGAGAGTGGCCTATACTTTGGCTCCTTTTAGATTGAGTGGATTTTTTTTTTAATCAAAGAAATCAGTCTATTCAATTCTAAAAATGTCATTCCAAAGGACTTTCTGCCTGGGAAATTCTTGAATTATTTATAATTGGAATAGCGTGGGTACATTTGGGAAGGCACAGTACACGGTCTGCGTGATGGGAGCATTACTGGTGTGTCCTGCATCCTCACCTCTCTGATACAGGATGGAGAGGAAAAGAGTTTCAAAATAAAATCTCTTGAGTTCAGCCTGGAAAGTAATTTCTCATTTTAGTACTGGACAGAGTTCTTCCCAAAGCTGCTGAACTAGCATTCAGAGAAGATCTATAATTTCTATCTATTTCAAATAAATGGACTAATAAATTAGTGGAACTCAGTGCCCAGTATGCTATTTCTGTTTTATGGATTGTGACTTAGTCGTGATTTATTAGAATTTTTCATGACAATACTAAACTGATGGAGTATAGCAATTGTAAAACAGTGATCCAAAAAGATGGTGTGTTTTAAATGAATACTTGTGAGTGTCTTCAGGGTGGCTTCATTCTGTCTGGCTATTACATTCTGATGGGTGATACATACATCCCACTAAAGTTTTTGAGATTGGCCCCCCATTAGAGCTATAGTACAATTTCCTTGGAGCATGTAGATATTT
>NW_007823603.1:0-831 GCF_000696425.1 Galeopterus variegatus
GCGACACTGAGGGTTGCGATCCGTTGCCGGGCACAAAAAAAGACAAAAAGGAAAAAAAAAAGAATAAGGGAGTAGAACTGATTACCAGTGGTGAGAAAAGGAAGGGGGAAGGAAGCATAGTGAGAGGTTGGTTAATGGACACAAAATAAGTTCTATTTGGTGTACAGTTGAGCTAGGCATCTATAATTAATAATAATTTCCTGCATGTTACCAAATGGCTAGAAGAGATCAAATGTCTGCACCACAAAGAAATGATTAAGTTTTGCAATGATGAATATGCTAATTACCCTGATTTGATTATCTCACATTGTGTACATGTACTGAAATATAACTCTGTACCCCATAAATATGTATAATCAATACGTTTTGAGGGAAAAAAAGACTTAATATTCTCCTAAACAATAATGAAATCCAGCCAGGCAAAACTATTTTTAGATGAAGGGAAGATGAAGGTGGGACACGCTGTAATAATTATTATTATTTATCAACAAATCTAGATAAGTCATCTTGAGGAGGAAAGAAGACTCAGAAACATGTACCCAAACATCCTTCCAAATTAGCAATTCTTTTTGGTGCTACAAATATGATCTAAAATAGCAGACTGCTATTAAGTATATCAACCTGAATTTCTAATTTTATCATATCAATGCTAAGCTGGAGTTTACCCAGGTGAAAATATCCTACTCACTTAGAACAGGAGGGGATAAAAGAAGAAAGAAACTATCAATAACATCATTCACCAGTTTGAGTCAGTTTTGATATTCTCTAAGGTTGTTCCCACTCCTGATCCTATCTTTAAACACTAGGGATTCTCTTGAATACCAAACATAC
>NW_007823604.1:0-831 GCF_000696425.1 Galeopterus variegatus
TTTTTTTTTTTATGATCTTCTGTCACCTTTTCCCTAAGACATCTTGAGCAGTTTATGCTTTTTGATCTATTTTTAGAGTTGGCTGTAAGCTTGTCTATTAGTAACTAGTGGGATTCATTTTTAGGATGGCCAGACGTGAGCAGAGATTCAATTTATAGCTTTAAACAGACTTTACATATTGAAGCGATTGATACTATTACAAGAACGATATTCACTACCATGCCTCATTAGCACCATGGTCTATGTTATAGCACTACTAGAAGATGTTTTGAAATCACACACTTCTTCTTGCCAATACAAATACCATCTCCTTTGCCCATGAACTAAAGTTTTAGAGCCAGATGGAAAAAAATAGGCTTAGGTGTGCCTCTTTTTTCTTAACCGCTAAAGGTTTTAAAGAAATATTCCACTTAACTATTTTTACATTCGCTATAGGGTTATGCAATATTTGTGAACTGTGGGCTAATGAGTTTGAGATGTACATCTGTTAAAATAGAAATTTTGATTGATATAAGTTACATTTCTTGAAGAACTGTATAGCAGGGGGAGGGCAAAGAAATCTAGGGGAGAAAGTGAAGGCCCCTTTCGCCTTGTAAACCTAAAAGAAAGATTTCTGGGCTTTTCAAAACGCAGGACTTTTCTGGTTCAAGTTGTTACATTATATAGGGTAGTAAATGTTGTTTCTTCAATCGTTGTAGCATTCAGAATCTCTATTTAACATACATATCCTGTGATTTTCTAAATTTTAAAAATAAATTTAGTTTTTTTGTTGGCTATAATTTGTGTAGTGCTAGTTGTCATAGAGTCTAATGATATCAACAACCTTTTTTT
>NW_007823605.1:0-831 GCF_000696425.1 Galeopterus variegatus
TATTTGCATATATTTGAATAAATATCAAGCTTGCAGAAAGGTTACAACCATTTTTTTTTTTTTCGTGTCCGGCAACGGATCACAACCCTCAGTGTCGCACCCATACTGGACCGGGACCAGCAACGGGATCGCAACCCTCGGTGCTGCGCCTGCACCTCGCTCAGCCAGTGAGCGGGAACCAGTCTGTATGTGGGATCCGAACCCTCGGCGCGAGGGCCGCCGCGCTCTCAAGCGGCGCACTGTAGCAGTGTGCCACCGGGCCGGCCCACAACCATTTTGAAGTAAATTGCCAATATGTTGTTCCACGACAGCCAAATAAGTTTGTTTATATTTCCAATAAAGAAGGATATTTTCTGACATAACCACAATTTGGCCATCAAAGTTAGGATACTCACACTGATATATTATTACCATGTAATACTCAGGCCCTATTCTGGTTTCAACAATTGTTCTAATAATTGCCTTACAGAGTTTTCACATTGTTTGGGCTCTGATGCTCATGCCTGGACACTATTACACAGCAGCTCTCTTTTCTCCCTGCTTAGACTCAGACATCCACCCTGAGCAGCCTTCTCCATCCACTCTCCAGTAAACACTGACAGCAAATTATAACAAAATAAAAAATGCACATGGAGATTTTAACAAAGCATATCAGGAACTTATTAAAGTTCCTCAAAGAGTTTAGTATTTCTGGTTTTAAAAATTACTGCAACTTTCTAAAGCAAATATCCACAGGCTTAGAAATACAAATTATATTTATTAATTTTTGCATTTGATAGACACTGTTTTCTTATGAAGTATCAGATCATCCAATTATTAATGATAAAATCA
>NW_007823606.1:0-831 GCF_000696425.1 Galeopterus variegatus
AAAGAAAAAATGAATGAGTCACAAGTCAGCCCAAATAGAAGGAAAGATGACGACATGGGGTATGACTACTGGGAGGTGGGGTTCTCTGGGACATCGTCTTTGGAGTCCATCTACCATACCCAGTCTTGGATGTAAGTCCACTGAGTGCAGGGAACTCCGCCTGTTTGTGGAATAGATGTGTTCTGCGTCTATGTTAGTTCATAATGCCAGGCAATTTTCTTGTCAGCCTCTCTTATAACACAAGGTATCATATAAGATATCATATCATGTTAAAAATTTTAACATTTACTAGTACATATTTGTGGGGCAGCGCATTATTTCTATACATCCGTGTACTGCACAATTACCCACTTAGGGTAGATAGCATAGTTTTGTACTTGTTAATCCACAACTTCTCCTACTCCCCACCCCCATCCCCTCTCAGCCTCTGGTAACCATTATTCTACTCTGTTTCTATGAGAACAACTTTTTTTTTTTTTAGATTGCACATGTTAGTGAGATCATGTGATATTTGTTTGTATTTCTGTGCCTGGTATAGTTTACTTAACATGACAGTTTCCAGTTCAATCAAGAATATTGTATCACTATTGCCCATAAAATTAATAGAGTGCTTTGTAGGTATCAATTAAGGACTTAATTTTTATTCAGTGTTTGTGGTCGGTTCTTTTTCAAAAGATGTTAGTTGTATTTGAAACTCAAAATCGGCTTTTCTCTAAGGAGCACTTTTGGAAGTAGTGGTTAAAAGTCAGTTGTAGGGCCGGCCCGGTGGCGCACTGCTACAGTGCGCCACTTGGGAGCGCGGCGGCATCGTGGCAGCGCTCCCGCCGCGGG
>NW_007823607.1:0-831 GCF_000696425.1 Galeopterus variegatus
TTTGTTAATATTTTATGTCTCTCACTTGGTTGCAGTACATATAATTAGTTTATGTTTTTAATACAATATCCTAGCATCTGGAGTTTTCTGAGTCTGACTGTTTTTTCTCCTGATTGTTGCTCAGATTCCTTTGTTTCTCTGTTTGATTTGTTTATTTTTTGCTTGGGTTGTTGGTTTCCTTATGTTCGGAACATTTGGGGGAGCATGTGGATGTGCTTCTGCCAGGAGCACAGGGGACTTACCGTCTGGGACCACTTTGATCTGAGGCCTCTGCGTGCTTCTTGCATCATGCAGATGGTGAGATGGTGGCTCTCAATCCCTCGGGAGTCTGGGCCTCATGTCAGAGTCTCAGGAGAGACGTTTTCCATTAACCTCAGAGTCAGGGCTAGGAGACTCAGGTTTCCTTGCTTTGTCAGGATTAACTTTTATTTTCTGAGTGTGTATGTAGCCTTTCAGGGGTACTGGTTTCATATAATGCCACTTTGCAGGGATGGAACATGGAAATCTAGGGTCACTGGAGATCAATATTGATCCTGGGTCTTGACCCAGATTTGACCCCCAGATTTGGCGCTCACCTAATTTCATATATTGGCTTTGTAGCCAATTAGTATTTTCTTGATTTTTTTAAAGCTTATTTGCGTACTTGAAACAATGTCTTTTATATTTTTGTAGGATTATTTAGATTTGCTTTGTAGTAGACTAGGAAGTATTCTCATAATTCCCTTCCCCAAATGACTCCTGAGTAGAATTGGCCAAAAGAAAGAGCTGCCAGGTGGAAGCAGAGTGACAGCCATTGCTGTCGAAGGTGTTAGGGTCAGACTCAGTCAGACA
>NW_007823608.1:0-831 GCF_000696425.1 Galeopterus variegatus
CCCCCAAAGTTTATAACTACTGTCGCTGATAAAACAGTTTTCAGACAACACAGATATAAAACAAAGAATTAAGTATAGATCAAGAGTGGTGAAATGTTACCCAACCAGATATTTTCAGAACATAATTTCTACGGCAATTGTTGGATAAAGAGAAATTGCCTAGAGACTGCCCATATTATATAGAGACTCATGTTTCTGTTGCTTATCACACAATACCAGAAACTGGGTGATTTACAAAGAAAATGAAATTTATTTCCTACAGTTGTGGAGGCCAGAAAGTCCAAGGTCCAGGGAACCCATATGATGAGGGCCTTCTTTGGGGTAGCAATGCAGGGTATCACATGGTGAGAGAATGGCACCAGCAAGTGGGCCAACCTTCTCACTTGCCCTCCTAGTCTTTACTGACTAGGATCAGCCCATTCAGGAGGGCATGGTCCTCATAACCTAGTCACTTCTTAAAGGCTCCAACTTTCAAAAGCATCATTGGATTTCTCATCCTCTTAGCATTGTGGCAATGGAGGTCAAACTTCAATCAGTTTTGGGGGACTTTCAATCCACAGCACTGCCCTTTGGGAAAAACATAAACAACTCCATATTAAGAGCTCTCAAGCTGGAAATAGCTACCTTGGAGCAATGGCAAGAGACTGGAGAAATTTGTAATTTAGAAAATTAGATAAAAGATGATCAGAACAAGCCCCTGTAGTCACACTATGTTTTTACATTTTAAGTTCCTATTTGTTGGGCACCGACCATATATGCCAGTTACTGAAGGAGAAATTAGTACTTTAATTAACACATTTCATTTTCATATGTAACGACATGTTCAATAAG
>NW_007823610.1:0-831 GCF_000696425.1 Galeopterus variegatus
TGGTTCTCTCTGTGGAGAAGCCAGACTCCGTCTCTCCTGAATGCAGACCATGAAATAAGAAGCAACTGGAGAAGGTATTGTTTCCCTTTTGTAGCTAGAACGGGAAAGAAAGAGGAAGAGCAGCCCACTAGCTCTGAGGGCAGAGAAGGAAAGGATATCTACTCGAAGAGAGGGCAGCGTTTAAGGATGAACGAACCACATTCGTGACAGGGGAGTTTACAGGAGCGTCCTCAATATCTCCTGTGTTAGAGCAGAATACTGTCAAGCAAGGATCCCCTCTGGGTAATTCTTTTTGCATGACTGCCTAGAAAAGAATTGCATGTGTCACGGCAGTTATTAAATGTATTCTGTCATTAGAGGAGTCCAGGGCAGGTAGTGGGGGGAGCATGACTTGGCAATCGACCCAGGCAGAGGGTACCAGGCTGTTACTCCGTATTAAGGGAAGTGGGCTTCCAAGATAAAATGGGTCTGTGTGGCCATTAATTCCTCCAGTGCCTCATTCCCTCAGCCACCACAGGCACTCATAAAACTATGCTGCCACCTCCACCCGCACTGGGCACTACTCTGTCCATTTCACCAGATTCCTGTGTTTGCGACGCTGGAGGGTGGTGTGTTATGTTAGGATAAACCCATGAATGACAAAGGTAATGAATGTTGATCACAGTGGACTAGATTCTGTCAAGATGATCTGTTCTGTCTTGATGCTTTAAAAGCTCTTTCCTGGTCACAGGCTCTCATTGGCTTCCTCTGAGTCTCGGGGACACTGAGTTCACAGTTGCAGGGGGCACGTGGCTGCACTTATCACCCACTCACGTACCCTTCAGGGAATCC
>NW_007823611.1:0-831 GCF_000696425.1 Galeopterus variegatus
CTAATGATTTTCCAGGTAACACACTAAACTTCACGTGGTTTCATTCAGTTAATCCCCACAATAAGCCAATCATGTAGATAATACTATTGTCCTCATTTTATGGATGAGGAAACAAGACATAGAAAGGATAAATAACTTGCCCAAAGTCACCTAACTAGATGTTAAAGAGTGGAAATTCCTATCCTTTCTGACACGTGCTGGTCACTGGTCCTATTAACTAAGAACCCCACTCTGCAGCAGGATGGCTCTGGGTGAGGCAGCGCACTCAGCCCAGGAAGCAGCCCCTCCCATGATGGGGCTCGGCACTGCCCCTCTGGAGACTGTCCTTGCTGTGTGAAAGCTGCCTGGCTTTGGAGCGTTCTGGACCCCACCGCAATAGACTATGATTGGGCTAAGCCATTTAGTACTGATTCTTTGAATTTCTTTGAATATACAAGCAAAACATGCTAATTATGGGATTCTTGAAAAGTATAGAAGAGTATGAAGAAAATACAATTTCGTATTAGTTCACAAACTAGAAACAATCTTTTTTTTTTTTATTTAACAGTCTTTCGTGTATATCTGTATCCTAGTGGAGATCATAATCTTTAATAAATGCTGTGTCCTGGATCCCCACACCAGCCAGCTGCTAAAATAAATGAATGAATGAATGAATATATAAATAAAAAGTGTTCTGTTCTGTCTTTTTCATTCAATATTATATAATGAACATTTCCTCATTTTAATAAGAATTGTTCAAAACATCATACTTATGGCTATTTAATATTTCATCATGTTTGCACTATATTTATTCAATCATACCCATACTGAGAAGTTACATAGCTTGGTGGT
>NW_007823612.1:0-831 GCF_000696425.1 Galeopterus variegatus
GTGTGTGTGTGTGTGTGTGTGTGTGTGTGTGTGTGTCTTTCTCTCCTAGACACGCATCCAACAGGCACAAATATAAATCTACAAAAATGCAAATGTTTTTGCTTTTGTTCCCTTTTTATAAACTGTTTTCTAAAAATTGTTCTTGTAGCCAAATCTCTGCGACATTATAAATTCATACTTAGGATAAATTCCTCGAAGCAGGATTTCTATGTTAAAGGATAAGAATATTTTAAAAGCTTTTGTTATTAAGTAATGCCAAGATCCCAGAAGGTCTCAGCCACCTATTTTCTCATCAGCAGTGTAGGAGACTTCCCAGGTTCTCACTATTCCTGAGTGTAATCGTGGATGTTGAAGAAAATATTTAAAAGTGAATTTTTTAAGGAGAAAGACAACCCAGTTCAATTCTGCCATTTTGAATATTCAAGATTTTATTGCCCAACCAAGACCTTTTCAGAAATTCACTTGTTACCAAATGACTTAGAATCATAGTCAAGGCAGAACCCTACAGAAGTTGTCATGCAATTGGTATTGTTCATTGACTTATAAGAAAGGTCACGTCTTTTTTTTGCTTTATTCAAAGGAGCGGAAGCTGGCTTGCTTCCAGGTGGGATATCCTGATTGGAAGTCAACTCCGACACTCAGCTTTACTCCATCCTTACCGTCCTTTGGTGCAAGTTCCTTGAAGAAGAGCGTAATGTCTACACATGCTGGTTTGCACATACACAGTACATCAGACACATGACTGACTTGAGTCATCCTGTGTGGCTTCAGGGTCCAATGGGAGGGGGAGAGGAAAGAGGCTGAGAAAATTGGAAGTTCTTCCTGGTAAGT
>NW_007823613.1:0-831 GCF_000696425.1 Galeopterus variegatus
GGTACTGTTCTATAGAACTAAACAGAATTGTTCACATTATAGAAACTCGGTAAGCACCTGCGTTTTGATTGGTTGAAATATCTCTCAGTTAATATGTAGGAAAATAATCCAATGTTTTACAAAATAATTATATTGCTGCTAAAGGAGTATACTGAAAAATTATTTCCCCAATTATTTAAAAACAAAAAGGAGGAATTTAGGTTATAAACATAGTATGGCTCATTTAATAGCACTTAAACTTTCCATTATTCTGGTTGTCAAATTTAATCTCCCCTGTAATCAAAAATCAACTCCAGTTTCTGGATTTGACAAGAAAAAGAATACTAATGTGCTCGTGTTATTTTCTTTTTTGTTCTTTTTTTCAAATTTATTTATTTATTTATTTTTAACTTGACAGGTAACATTGTATGTATTTATCATGTACAACATGATGTTTTGAAGTAGATATACATTGTGGAATAGTTACATCTAGCTAATCGAAATATGTATTACTTCAAATAATTATCATTTTTGTGGCTGTGAGAACATTTAACATCTACTCTCAGCACATTTTAAGAATATGATATACTGTCATTAAGTGTAGTCATCATGCTATACATTTTATAAAGCACTAAGTAATAAAAGGATTTAAGGTTGACCTAATACGTTTTAGTTTAAAACGTTTTAGGTTCAGGGCTTTATTTCACTTCACCATAAACACCTGAATTCTAAGACCACTTCTTCTCTCCATGGGATTTTCTATAATCTGGGAAGAAGAATACAGGTTTTGACTTTTAAAGTTGGTGTAAAAGTGCCTGGTTTCTTCTACTACCAATATGAAGGCAGAACTAA
>NW_007823614.1:0-831 GCF_000696425.1 Galeopterus variegatus
AAAAAGTATAAAAGTAAAATGATAAACAAAAATGTTCAATAAAATAATACACAGGAACAAGATACAGAATAATGGAAGGCGCTCTTTTTAAGTATGGTGACCAGAGAAAGTCTCTTTGGGGAGATGCTATTTCAACAGAGTTATTAGTAAACTGAGGGAACAAGTCATTGAGACATCTGGAGGAGAGACTTCTAGGGAGGCTTTTTGCATGTGCAAAATCCCTAAGGTTTTTGGCATGTTCAAAAAATGGGGAAAAGTGTAATAATCCTTGAGAGAAGAGATTACAATATAAAATCATAAGGGATGAGATATTTGGGGACCAAGTAATGCCTTTAAATTGCATTTGTAAAGAAATGTAACAGCTTTAGAAGTTTCTTTAGAGTACTGGTTGATTTGATTTATATTGTACAAGAATCACTCTGGCTGATGTCTGAAGAACAGAATGATGTTAGGGGTGTAAGAATAGACTAGTTAGAAGGTAAGTAGTAAGAAAGGACTATTTAGAAGGCCACTCAATAGCCCAGGTGAAAGGTGATGGTACAGGAGCAGCAGAATAGATGAGATATGGTTAGGATCGGGATATATTCTGAAGGAAGTAACAAGATTTGCTTATAGATGGTATAAGAGAAAAAGAAGGATGAGAAGGAAAGCAAGGCTGAGTAATATCTCACTGTATGGATATAACACATTTTCTTTATTTATTCATCTGTCGATGGCATTTAAGTTTTCTTTATCTTGGTGTAGTGGATTGAACTACGTTCCCCCAAAATTCACTGAAGCTTGAGTTGTGTCTCCAAGTTTCATCTATTAGACGCTTAGCCCTCACTGGGA
>NW_007823615.1:0-831 GCF_000696425.1 Galeopterus variegatus
AAGATGGGTTAGACATGCCAGCAGGAAAGAAAGGGTTCTCAGGGTAGGAAACTAAGATTTTCCTAAGCATTTTCGTGTGCTATAAAGTAGGATGGAAAATGCCAATAAAAAGTGCTGTGAGCCAAGTTATTAGATCCCCTTAAATGTTGAGAACAACCTGAGGGAAAAAAACGCCATTTGGGATCTATGTTTCTTCAAGTAACATCTACAATGGTATTGTAGAAGTGAATACTGAAAGCAGAAAAACCAGTTGCTACAATCTGGCCAAGAGACGGTGACAGAGACAATAAGGATGAAGAATGTAAATATAACTGAGAAATACTTTTGTAAATGAAATTCAAAGGGCTTTCATCAGAGTGTAGTTTATTCTTGGCATATATGAGAGTACTTCAAAAAGTTCATTGGAAAGTAAGATTAAAAGATAATACAGATCTTCTCATGATCTTTTTGAAGATCTTTTGTATATAAAGTAAAAGGAAAAAATTTGGCAAAAAAAAAACTCACTTCCAGATTATTCCTTAAATCAGGGCTTTACTCTGTGGCTTTATGACTTTATTAAAAATGATTTCCCAGGCAACAGAGTCAACTATATTCAAATGCAACTAATTAATTGCAAAGTCAAAAGAAAGCATCTTGCATTAATACCTTTTTTTAATTAGCTGTAACTCTACTTTTCTTTATTAGTTTGACTAAGATTCAATCCAAAAGTCAATGCCTCTGTGAAGACCTCCCTCGTTCCCCAATCATAGTCACTCTACCACATATGTATGTGGAACTTTGGATATAGTTCAAAAAAGTTATCATGTTATATTATAACGAGTTGTTTGAGGG
>NW_007823616.1:0-831 GCF_000696425.1 Galeopterus variegatus
GAGCAAAGCAGGTCTTGTCTATGTGAACTGATCATAAACCTGAGGACAGACTGATCTTTCCGCTGCCCTGGTGGTGACTATCTTGGGTGAGCAAAACCCTCCTCCTCTCAGAGCATGAATAGAAGCAGCATGGTGTAATACCTGACTGATAATCAGCTCTCTTTCCCCTCGCCCTCATCAACTAAGGTTATCCATGCGGTAAAGCGGAGAGGCAGAGAGGTCTCTATTTGAGTGCAGAAGCACAACAGGGTGTTCTTAGAAATCACTCCTGAGGCTTTAGGGGGTCCCCATGGTACCAGAGAGACCCACGGAATCCAGCCTGGATTGTCTACACCGAGGGGGTGAATGCAAAGGACTGAAGCCGACTGGGAGCCATGTAGTTGGAAGTGGCGGTGGGGGGATGATGGTAAATTGCAGAGCGTTCAAATGTGGTATTTTCCTCCAAGTGTGACCCCTCCCCCATTCTTCCTTCCTCTCTCTGTCTGTCTGTCTTTGTCTGTCTCTGTCTCTCTTTCACACACTCATACGTACACACACGCCCCTGCACACTGAATTCTGTCTGACCACCAGTGTCCCGATGCAGATGTTCTGGAAGGACTCTGGTACCGGGGCCATCTCTCGGTTCCTAATCTGGCATCCGTTGCAGCTGTCGGATGCCCTCATTCACGGACTCCTCCCAGGGGCTTTTAGCACGTGCTGTGCTGACCAGAGAGCACCAGAGCTGGCCCTGAATTGACCAAGGGCTGATGTAGCCGCCTGCCGGGCCACTCAAGGGGCCTCATCTTCCGTCCTGGGCCACACACCTTCTTCCTCCTCAGAGGCCGGGACACT
>NW_007823617.1:0-831 GCF_000696425.1 Galeopterus variegatus
TTTGCATTTCTCTCCAGATGATGGTTTTTCTTAGACCTCAATTCCCAGATGGGTCCGAGAAAATCATTCATTTTCAATTTTTGCACCTTTTTCTAGTTGTAAGGATGTGAATGATGACATTCCATTCTTTATGAGCCAGACTCTATACTTGTTATTGAAAACTTTGTCTCTCCATGATGTTAAAAACTGAATCCTTGGGATCAGAGAGAGGACAAAAAAAAAAAAAGAATTAAAATCACAGCAAGAAAAAAACATTGAATATACTCAATATACTTCCTTTCCTATTTTCCTCTCCCCTTTGTCAAGTGTTATTTTATTCCTGAATCAAGCTTATTGTTTCTGACTCACACTTCCCCGTAGGCTTCCAAGTACCTCATGAAAATATATTGTGAGAGAGACATCCTATCCTTTCCTCACACATTAGACTAGAGTGGGATGAATACCTTGAATGGATAAAAAAAATTGACAATCACACTTGCTATGCAAAATGGGATGATATTTGAGACTTAGTTTTAAACATATTTTAAAATACGCAATTCTATTATGTAATGGTTTTAAAGTAGTTTTTTTTTTTTTAATTTTGTGTATTTAAGCCACAGTAATGTCCAGGGAATATGATATATAGAAGTACAAGATTAAATATCAGCAAAGCTCAACATCTCCCAACAGAGCTATGCTATTTGACAGTTGTGAAATCTCTAAAGACATTTCAATTTTATTTATTAGGTAAAGCTGTCACAGTTTATACACACCATGAATCTCCAAAGTGACTCTCACCATGTACTAAAATCAACTCAAAATGGATCAAGGATTTAAATATACACCCCGAAA
>NW_007823618.1:0-831 GCF_000696425.1 Galeopterus variegatus
TCTTCTAAATTTTAGTTATTGTCATATTAACTTTTATTTCTCTGATGACTATGGAAGTTTATATATTTTTGAAATTTATGGACCATTTAAATATAATTTTTTATTGTTGTAAAATATATGTAACATAACATTACCATTTTGACCATTTTAAACATGCAATTCAGTGGAATTAATTACATTCACAATGCTGTGTGACCATCATCTGTATTTCCAAAACATTTTCATAACCCTAAATGTAAATTCTGTCCCCATTAAGCCATAACTTCTCATTCATTATTCCTTCTCCCCAGTTTCTGGTAACCTCTAATCTACTCCTGTCTCTAAAATTTCTTCTTTTTATTTTAATTTTTTTCAATTGACCTTTGATAATTGTATATATTTATGCAGTGCAATTTGATAATTAAGTACATTATACAGTGTGTAATGATCATGTCGGGCCATTCAGCATATCCACCACTTCAAGCATTTTTCACCTCTTTGTATTAGGAACATTCAAAATCCTCTCAACCAGCTACTTGAAGTTATACAGTAATTTGTTGTTACCTGTAGTCTCCCTACAGTGCTGTAGAACACTAGATCTTATTCTTCCTATCTCTCGACAACTTTGTATCCACTGACTACCCCTCATCGACCACCCTCTCCCTATCTACCCTTACCAGTCTCTAGTAACCACTATTCTGATCTCTACTTTTATGAGATAAAAGTTTTTAGCTTCCGCATATGAGTGAGAACATGCAATATTTCTTTTTCTGTGCCTGGCTTATTTCACTTAATTTTATCCAAGCTCATCTATATTACTGCAAATGGCAGAATTCCATTCTTTTTTATGGC
>NW_007823619.1:0-831 GCF_000696425.1 Galeopterus variegatus
ACCTTTTAGTAGATCTCAGAAACTGAATCCTAAGGCTGGACTTGGGAAAGCAGAGAAGAAACTCATTGAACCCAGAACCCCTAAATGACTCAGGATGGCACTAGGTGCTTCAGGAAGTGGGAATGAAAACAGGAGACAAAGGGATGAAGGGAATCCCCAGGATGATGGAAAAAGGAGATTCAAGATGGCAACAGTCTCCGCGCTCCAACCACCTTCCCACCTGGTAGGCAATGGAGGGCAGGTGTAAAGGACAGCCAGGGGCGAAATCCCCCAGCACTGCAACTGATAGAATGTCTGGCCCATCTGAACATATGGAGAGGAGATTTAGTCAAGGAATAGAGGGCTCAGTGTTTCAATGCATAAGAAGTTCAGAGAAGGGGGCTGGCCAGTTAGCTCAGTTGGTGCTGATAACACCAAGGTCCAGGATTCAATCCCTGTACTGGACAGCTGCTGTATTAGTCCGTTTATGTTGCTTGTAACAAAATACCTGAAACTGGGTGATTTATAAAGAAAATGACATTTATTGCTTACAGTTTCTGAGGCTGGGAAGTCCAAAGCCCATCTGGTGGTTGCGACAGTGACCCAGGGGTCTCACATTGCAAGATGGTGGAAGCAGAGAGAGCAGAGAGACCAAGAGAGAAACTCTCCTCTCCTATTAAAGCTCTCAGAACCACACCCCTGACCACCATGTTTAATCCATTCACTACTGCAGGGCCCTACAACCCAATCACCTCTTCAAGGCTCCACCTTTCAATCACCATAATAGGATCTTCCACCCTCTTAACAGTCACAGTGGGGGCTAAATTTCTAATACATAAAACTTGGGGGACA
>NW_007823620.1:0-831 GCF_000696425.1 Galeopterus variegatus
AAGAAATGCTTCAGGATCTTGATCCCACTTTTTTAAAATTTCCATTGAAAATTCTTCTCTTGTCCGCAGCTCATCTGAGCACAACAGTTTTGGCACCCATCGAATGGACAAGTATTTTCTTAATAAGAAAACCCTTTATATATCAAGCAGCTGCAAGTATCAAATAGTATCAAATTTTGAACTAAATTTACTGATGTAGAAAATGTGTCTTCTAATATCATGCGCTATTTCCCAGATGACAGAAAATAAACAATAATTTTGTAAAAAGACATGAATTCAGTATATCAGTCCAATTTTATTACTCTAATTTCTCTGGAAATAATCTTTGCTCTCATCAGTATTAGAATTCTTTTGAAACAGTATTCAAAATGTAGATACAGATATAGATATAGATATTTAAAGGTGTAATCAGTATTTAAAGGTGTTCTCAAAACTGCATGCATATGACTTGACAGACCACTGAAAACCAACTAGTAGATCACTGAAAATTGCAAAAGTGCCATCACATCAATAATCACTTGAGCTATGCTGGTTCCCATTTTCCTTACTCTAATCTTCACTGTCATGGAAAGGTAATTTGTGTGAAATTTCTGTCTTTATTAGACCTAAATACCAGTATAATGATCCCTGTTTACGAATTTAGTTTGTTGTTCATTCTCACCTGTTTTACTAGTGAGGAAAAAAGAATGAATATGACAACATTCTCTGTAAATGCCTCTTTTTTTTTTTTTCTTGATATGATACATCAACTTTTTTTTGAATTTTATTTATTTTTATTTTTTAATTTATCAATATACAATGTAGTTGATTTTCATGTCCCTTTACCAATTC
>NW_007823621.1:0-831 GCF_000696425.1 Galeopterus variegatus
TCAGCCCCTGCACCTGCCCCCATAAGAAAAACTCATGCATACCAAGCATTTTGTGGATATAGCAGTCTTTAATAAGCCACTGGGGGCCAGGAGAGAGGTGACACTGCCTGCTGCACAACACCATGACATTCTCATGAGATACGCTGGCCTGCAAACATTTCTTGGCCACCCCAGCACCATGAATTCTTCTCCTCCTCCAGGCAGTGCCCAGTCTGACAGCTTCCTCTGGCTCTTCTCCTCCAGATTACTTCTTCTCTACTCTGCCCTCTGCCCCTTTTTTGGAAAAAAAAATGAGAACTCCTCTCCTTGTCTCATGCAGAGCAATTCTTCCCTGTTCTCTGAAGTCTGAGCATCAACCAACCCCTTGGCCAACATCTATAAGGTTTTACCTTTGAACTCAGTTATTTAAGGTATTTTTCCAAACAAAAACTGACCTCAATCTATGGTGAATTTTCAGGTCAGCAATTAAAATAACAAAAATATTTTCACCTTGTTTTCTAATAGAGGTACATAAATGATTAGAAATAGCTCCCCAAAAGGATAAGAGATGACTTACTAAACTGCCAAAAATAAAGTGACTCTAAGGGAGTGGATAATAGATTACTTTCATTTTCTTCATTAGGTATTTTTAATGATTTTTGAATTTTTGCAACAAGCATATATCACTTTTCACTGGGATATGAAGGGTGGGACAGATACAGTCCCTGCCCTTGGGGGACTTACAGTCCCATACACGCAGCCCAGGCATCAAACCTGGTGTGACACAGCTAGTCAGTATGGCTTGTCCGTGGCTATCTGAAGAACTGAGATGTCTAATTGCATTACCTGCAC
>NW_007823622.1:0-831 GCF_000696425.1 Galeopterus variegatus
ACTGGACTGGCAAAAAAGTTTAAGTCTGATAATAACAAGCACTGGACAGCATGTGGAACAATTGGAACTCCACAATAAAGATTAAGTGAAATTAGTACATTTTAGGAAACAATTTGCCATTAACTAATAAAATCAAAGATAGATGTATCCTGTGATCTGCAGTTGCTCTCCTGAGAAATTCTTACACCTGTGCACCAGGAGGTATATAAAAGAATGTTCTTAACAGCATTATTGATAATAACCAAAAGAAAAATAAAAGAAATAAACTAGAATGTCCATCAATGATAAAATGAATAAATTATGGTGTTCAAACAATGGAAATCTACAGAATAGTAAAAAAGAAAAAATTAAAGCTACATGCATCATTTTGAATTAATAGCACACACATGATTTGAGCAGGAAAAAGCAAATAAAAAACATTATAAATATATATATAACATATTTAAATACTTATAAATACATATATTATATATAAATGTATAAAGACACATTATATTAGGGTGAAATATTACCATGTACTAAAAGTTTAATGAAAGCAAAGGAAACATTAACACAAGATTCAGGAGGGTATACACAGGTGGGTTCAAAGATACCAGAAATATTCTAATTCTTAAACTTTGCAGAAGATACAGAATATTTATTTTGCTATTATTATAAAACCCATATTTAAACATTAAGTATACTCTTTTGAATGTATAACATATCGCTCTTTTTCTTTTTTATGTTCACTATAGAGCTAAGAGCAGTTCTTAGAATACCCAGAGAAATCCATCAACATATAAAAAAGAGATGGGGGAGGCCTTGTGCCAGTTATTAAGGTAATTAAATTAA
>NW_007823623.1:0-831 GCF_000696425.1 Galeopterus variegatus
AGATATAACAACTACAATCCTTTGAAGTTGTTACAACAAGCAAACGGAAAGGACATCGTTGAGTGGGAGGGGGGAGAAGGAAGAGGGAGGGAGGTTTCGGTGATGGGTCATAATAATCAACCACATTGTATATCGACAAAATAAAAATTCAAAAAAAATAAAATAAATAAAATAAATTTTATTTTACTTCTCAATATACATTGTAGCTGATTTTCATGCCCCTTTACCCGTTCCTCTCCACCCCCCCCATCATATCTGTTCACTTGACTTAAAAAGTTCAAGAAATTTTTGTGTAGTTGTGTCTTCTCACTTTTAATCTTCCGAACTACCCCAGGTGGTCAAAGGGTCTTTCGAAATGATGCTTTAAAATATGTGTGACATGTTGCTCATCTTTCCAAATGAGAATGAATAAATCGGAAGTTAAAAGTTTGACCTCTGGCTTAAGAAAGGTGTGAACACTGGCTCTGTTACTATGAACTGTGTGAAACTGAGTAAGCTCTGAGTCTTTGAGTCTCAGGTTCCCTGTTGCTTTTAGTGGGAAAAAATAGTACCTATCTCACAAGTTTATTTTGAAAATGAAATGAGATAGTGCCAACACTTTTACCTGGAAGAGATCACGGCATGTTGTAATTTCTGGGTATAGACTAGTATTATTACTATTCCATCTTTGGACAGCTCTAACTTTTAATTTTTTCCTGAATTAAAATGTTTCTATTCCTATGAGACCTTCAGAACATGGCACTGTCTTTTTTTTTTCCAGTTATTTGAAACCAGCCACTCTGCTTTATCTTAATCTTCTTGTATCTAGCCTTAACTTCCACTTTTTTTCAA
>NW_007823624.1:0-831 GCF_000696425.1 Galeopterus variegatus
GGAAAAACAGAAACAGACCATGTTCTTGGACTTAAGGTTGAGCTGCTGTATCAAATCCCACGTAAACCCAGTCTTAAATATCGACTCTTCAGTCACAAAGCCGGAAAATGCCCTTTATTGAACAAGCAAATTTGAATTATGTGTTATGATACTTGACGTCAAAATATACCTGACAATGGGAATGATTAGTTAGGGATATATATGGAGACTTCATACACAAAAAGCCCTGCAGAATGCAAAAAGGGCTTTAGAATAGGAGAAGAGAGATCCTGAAAAAGAGGTCTCGCTAAGGAGACTGTTATGTTTACAAGACAAGAGTGGGCAAAGTAGACTCTATATGCTAAGCAACCTCAGCTCAAAGAAGCCAGGGATGAAGTTTTGGTGACAGTAATTACTAACTAATATTCATTGAGAGCTGGTTTTGCATCAGGAACTGTTCTAAACACAATTCCATACATTATTTTACTTATCCTTTCAATTACCCTTGGTGGCACATATGATCCCTGTTTTAGAGAGGAGAAAACTGAAACAGAGGAGTTAGGTAACTTGTACAACATCACACAGCTAGTCAGCAGTGGAGCAGGGATTTAAAACCAAGTAGTCTGAGGCCAGAGTGTGTGCTTTTAATCCCCATGCTCTTCTAAAAAAGGTAAGCTCTGAGACAAGTCTTGAAAATAGGATGTGGAATAGTAGAGAAGGAAGAAAAGATAGGGAGCATTTCTTCTGAAAACCAGGCATTTTTAAAAGCTAGTTAAAGTCAGTTTCTCTTGGTGATGTCCCCAGCCCCCACGAGCCTGCCTTCCCTGGCCTCTTTGCATTCTGTAGTGGCTT
>NW_007823625.1:0-831 GCF_000696425.1 Galeopterus variegatus
CACACACACACACACACAGCTGCCTGAGGCCCTGGAGCACACATTCTGTGTATCCTGCAGCTAAGTCCATGGTCAAAAGGCATGGATGGCGCAGACTCCCTCTGAGCACCTCTGGCACTCGGGGAGTACAGTTAGATTTTACTGTGGGCCTCAGGAGTCATCACCCTTCCCTTTGCTGGTGGCAATGGGGAGCAGAAGTTGCCGTGACAGGGGGCCCTCTGTTATCTCTTCTTGTCTGACAGGAAGGAACAATGAATGCCTGAAATCAGCAATTGAAAGAGCACTCCAGGCCTCAAGGATCATGCTGGTGAGGGTTGAAGAGTTCCCGTACGTTCTGGTCAGTGTCCACAGTTGGCAGGAGCTCTGGGAGAGCAGTTACTCAGAGATAGTCACTAGATAACTGCACTATAAATGATCTCTGCTAAGACATGCGAGGGTACTTCAAAAAGTTCACAGAAAAATTGAACTAAAAGATAATACAACTACAAGAGAGGAGATAAAATGTGCACATCACAAAGAAATGATTGTTTTGCAATGATGAGTGTGCTAATAATCCAGAGTAGACCATCATACATTGTATACATGTACTGAAATATAACTCTGTACCCCATAAATATATACAACCAATATGTTTCAATAAAAATATTTTAAAAAGCATAATATGAATCCTTCCATGAACTTTTTGAAGACCCCTTGTATTCCCCACATTAAAAAACCCAACCCTGAGGTTCTGGTCAAGATGGCAGAATAGATGGTCCCCAGCGTCACTTTCTCCCACAAATCAACCAATTTACAACTATAAAAATGTAACAACAGCCAAGCTGGGTCTGC
>NW_007823626.1:0-831 GCF_000696425.1 Galeopterus variegatus
TGGGAAGTCTGAGGTCGAAGTGCCAGTACGGTTGGGTTCTGGTGAGAGCCGTCTTCCTGGTATCCTCACATGATGGAAAGAGGTAAAAGAAGCCAGCTCTCTCCTGTCTCTTTTAATGAGAGCACTAAACCCATCATGAAGTCTTCATCCTCATGACCTAATTACCTCCCAAAGTCCCTTTCTCCAAATTCCATGACTAGGGTTTCGGCAAATGAATTTTTTCTTGGGGTGGGGGAGGGACGCAAACATGCAGTCCATAATATTGTGCTTTCAGAAGACAGAGGGCCTCATAAAATTTAAGGGCTGAATTTTTTAAAGATCTATTCAGTGGTTATAGATATTCAAATTTGAGATAAATGAGAAAACTCTCCAAATAGATCAAGGATCTCCTTCAAGGAATTAAAAAATATTACTCACCAGGAAATTGTTTTTGAAGAATGAGAATTAGTTATTTTCTAATTAGTAGCTTAAGTAAGTGTGTACATTTTGTTCATGAAATGGTATCACCTGGTTAAAAGTCAAGCAAGAGAAAATAATGTTCTTTGCAAATACTTACTTCACTGTTGGCAAACAAGAGATAACCACATCTAAGGTGCATTATGCAGAAAGAGCAGCAATCTTAAAAAGCTTTGGTGTAGGTTTCAGAATTAGTTTGATCCAGGAGTCCGAATGATATCATCAGGATCTGGCATTTCTTCATTCCTTTTTCTGTCTTCACATGGTGACCCTAGCAGACTCAGGTTTAAATTCTCTTGGGTTCAAATCCATTAAAAAAAGGAAATCATTTAAACATAGAGCCTTAGGCCTGTTTTTTGTTTGTTAATTTTTAGA
>NW_007823627.1:0-831 GCF_000696425.1 Galeopterus variegatus
GCCTTTCTTTCTTTCATACCCCAAACCACCTGCATGCTTTTCTGAGCTTAAAGACAAAAATTAGGCCACTGCTGGTAGTAGATTGAGTGAAGTTTCTTACAGGAGAGTGGCATGCTAGTTGGAAAATGTCTTATGCACTAGCAGACACTGAGGTCTCCAATCCTGGTTCAGTGACTCACTCAGTTTCTTGGAATTGAACACGATTTCACTTTCTGAATCTAGGTTTTGACAACTTTAAATTAATGATACTGACTCAGGCGTTGTCTACAGGCATTGTAATTCAAGGGCTAGCAATCAAAAATTCAGTCAACAAATATTCACAGAACGTTTACTATGCATCAAGCATTGTTATAGACACTGGGGTATATAAAACAGATAAAAATCTTTACACTCATAGAGTTTAGAATTTTGTGTATATTTGCATGCACATACAGATAAGAAATATATAATTTAAGCATACAGCATGTAAGATGGGGGCGGTGGTAAGCCCCGTGGTAGTTTTGTACTGTGTCCAATTGGCTAAGCTGGAACAATATTTCCCAGAATCCCTTTCTTTGTGTGGTTCTTGGTTAGAGTTGGCCAAAGTTGAATTTGTACAAGATTTGGAAGTTGGAAGCAAAGCAGCAGCCACACTATCAGAAGATTATCATGGCTAGATGCTTCAAGAGGCAGACACAGAAGTGCCATAGGATACTGCTTCCTTCTTCTCTCCCCTGGCTCTGTGTCCAGCTCTTCTTCCCAATTGTCTCCCCTGCTGACCTTCAGCAACCTCAGGTCGACCAACAGAAGCAGAGGCAGAGCCTTCCCGTGACTTCACCTGCTCTCCCACCA
>NW_007823628.1:0-831 GCF_000696425.1 Galeopterus variegatus
ACACAGCCCTACAAACATCTTGATTTTAGCCTGGTGAGATTCATTTCAGACTTCTCATCTGCAGAACCATAAGATAATAAATTTGTGTCATTTTAAGCCATTAAGTTTGTGGTTATTTGTTATAGCAGCAGCATGAGGAAACTAATACACCATCCTATCTGATATTAATTAATAAAACTGTTTCTGTAGCAAGAGGTTCAGGAATAACAATGAAATAATAATAATGAATAACCTGAAAATAACAATGTTGGTTATACTGGAGAATAGTAATTGATGTTTTGCTTCTAGGCATGACGGAGTAACAGGGATCAGTATACCCTCCCACTCTGAAACAACCAAAAAACTCAGTCAAAATGCATTAAATGATAGTTTTCAGACCATAAACATCAGTCAAGGAAGGACAATCACCCCTGAGAGGGGAAACAAACAAGGTGAGCCCAATGAGTGCTCCAGCTCACGGCCTTGAGAGTTACTAGGCCACAGTGCAGGAAATTGTTGTACAGCCCAGTGGACTCTCCAAGTTGATGAAACAAAGGCAAGAATCCAAGGAAATCAAGGCGGTGGGAGTACACAGGACAAATTACCAGAAAGGAGAGAGCTGCACAGAGAACCACAAAGAACTACAGAGGGTCCCCATCCAGCAAAGTACTGACCAGTGCTTGTGTGTGAGGTAACTACCTAAGGCTGGGGAAGGAGTCATTCCCAAAAGGACTAGAGGGAACAGTGCCTGGCATTCACACAGGGTCAGGAATAGTACCCATTCCCACCAATCAAGCTGCAAAAACCATAATTCACGAGATATTGGATAGAGTACTCAGGAGGGTCTTGCCG
>NW_007823629.1:0-831 GCF_000696425.1 Galeopterus variegatus
AAATAAACCCTATCTGGTACAGTTGTTAGTACTAGAGTTGTGGTCACTGCATAAAAGAAACCGTTAGTTAATGTTGGAAAGGCAATACGAGTATTGTTATTAGAGACTGAAAATAAGGTGGACCATGTTATGTATGGAGGACATTTTGCAACACTGTGTCTATTTAAAGAGGAAAACTGAAGATATATCTAACCTAGTACTTTTGTGGGGTTGGGAAACACAACTACTTCTCATTTTCAGCTTCTCTATCCAGGGTGTGGGACATTCACAAAGTGAGGGAAGGCTTCAGGGGAGGGTAAAAAAAAAAAAAAAAAGATGAAATTTAGGGTGCTTCCAGCCAAAAAATAAAAAATAAATAAAATAAAATAAGGTATATATTGATAATATGTTATTAAGCATTTTATTAAAAACAAAACAAAACAAAAAATAAGGTATTGCATTACAAGCTCACTTAGCTATTCAAAAGGTCTCCAAGGATCATAAATGGAATGTTACACAGCACCCTGACTCACAGTCCAAAGTAGACAGTGGCTAATCTCAAAAACATTTGTTCTTATGGCTTCTTTCTAAAGGAAAGAATGCAATAAGACTGATACATAAGAAATCCACAGAGTTTTCAGGAAAATTTTATAAACAGAAGAACCACCAGTTTGGACTAAAAGGAACAGAGACACTTTAAAATAAAAAGGAGAATAGGAAGGAACCTGAGAAAAGTGCTCAGCTGAAGCATAGGTCTTTACTTTGTGGGGGTTGGTGAGGTGGAGAAAAATAATGAAAAATAAATAACCTAGAGCCCAGAGTTTGGAGCAAAATAGCTAAAAGAACTATTTC
>NW_007823630.1:0-831 GCF_000696425.1 Galeopterus variegatus
GAAAGTGTTTTTGCTATCTACAGTCATGCAATTCATAAAGTAGTATCGAGAATAGGAAAATTATTATATGCTTTTTCAGATTCGATATATGATTTAATTTCTGTTTGACTTGAAATTGTATAAAACATGTTTAATATACGTAAATGAAAAACAAAGATAGATTCTGCTCTTCTCATTTGATTTTAAATACAATGTTTTGTAGCTGAAAATCTAGGCATCAGTTACTAAGCTTACAGAGCTGTTGTGAGTATCAAATAAGATAAATCCTTCGCAAATAAATTGTAAACTTTAAAACGTTTAAATATTTGGTCTTACTGTTTTCAAAGACTAAAGTAAATGACCTAGAGAAAGCAAACTATATGTGATTAAGAAAAGACACATACCAGCTTTAGAAAGTAAGTCTACTCACTGCATTTTATTTTCACAGATCGTTAATTATTTTGTAAAATAAATATAGTCAGTGTGAGTTTAGCTAGTTCTTAAGCAAATATTATCAACTCATACTGATCAAAAGAGACTTGTTAAATTTACTAAAGCAAAGAGAAAACAAAGAATTACATTTATGCCTATAGTTTATGTGCCTTACATAAAATGTAACTTTATTTTATACTAGCCTTAATGTAAAGTGTAAAGCATCAGTATTGCAAAGGGTGTTCCATGCACCCTG
Organism: Galeopterus variegatus; assembly: GCF_000696425.1. Lineage (NCBI taxonomy): Eukaryota > Metazoa > Chordata > Mammalia > Dermoptera > Cynocephalidae > Galeopterus > Galeopterus variegatus. The sequence goes on from NW_007823630.1 coordinate 668, forward strand.
AAATATGTGAACCTGGACACTCAAAGTGGGGCTAATGCTTAGAAACATACTATATTAAATATCCTGTTATCTTTGAATACTCCGGTGGCAGGAGAAGGAAGCATTGCCTAACAGCCACTTAATTATCTGCAATGTATATGCAGATAACCAGAGTTTGATGAAGT
>NW_007823631.1:0-831 GCF_000696425.1 Galeopterus variegatus
AGCTATTTTATTTATTTTGTTAATTTCATCATCTATATATGGGGATAATAATATCTAATCCACAAACCTGTAAGGAGTTCATATGATGGGCAAGGTGCTCTGACAGTGCCAGGTGAGACTACAGAAAGCACTGAACTCTACCACCAGGACATAGCTCTTTATTTAACTTTCCTTCATCCTGCTTCTAACACTCTTGCCAGATGTCCACAGGCAATTTCAGACACACCATGTTTCCATCCTGGATCCACCCTCTCCTTCATCCCAGTCCATTGTACACCAACTAGTAATATTAGCAGTATGCCAGGAACTGTTCTGATAACCTTACATATATTAACTCATTTAATCATCACAACAGCCTTATGGGGTAGATACTATTGTTATCTCCATTTTGCCAGTGAGAAAGTAAAACCTTAGAGAAGTTACTCCCCAAATCTGGAGAGAAAAATAAACATCAGATTGATGAGGCCCAAAGAATCCACCTATAGTAATCAAAACAGCATGGCACTGGCATAAAACAGAAAGCTAGATGAACGTAACAAATTAGAGAATTCAGAAATAAATCCACACATTCATAGTCAATTGATCTTTGACAAAGGTGCCAAAAACACCCAGTGGGGAAAAGACAGTCTCTTTAATAAATGGTGTCTGAGTTCATTTTCTGTTGCTATGTCAGAATACTAGAGATTAGTAATCCTTTTATTTTTATTTTTTAAAAAGAGGTTTATTTTGTATCATAATTTTCGAGGCTAGGAAATCCAATATTTGGCAGACACATCTGGTCAGCTTCTGATGATGCCTTGTGCTACATCATAACGTGTTAGAAGACATCAC
>NW_007823632.1:0-831 GCF_000696425.1 Galeopterus variegatus
GACTTACTAACTGGATGATAAGACATATAGGAGAAAAATGAGAAAAAAAAATTGAAGAATCAGGATAGACACATCATGAACACATCAGTGGAATCAGGGAGGGAATTAAAAAGTTAAAACGGGGAAAGCTGAGAAAAGACCAAAGAGTCAGTAAAAAATATATATCCATAAGAGAAAATGCACAGAAGAAGAATCCAAAGCAAAAGAGAAAGCAGCAGAACAATAGGAAGAGAAATAAAAATGTAATTCAAGTAAGAAAAGGCCCAAGTGATAAAAGACAAAAATTAAGAAGCAAATATTAAAAACAAAATAGAATAGGCATATTAAGCAAATTCCTAGGAGAAAAAAGAGTCAATGAAGAGTCCAGAGTGTCATTGGCCTGGAGGATGCCTAGAGAAAAAAATAAACAAGAAAGTGGAATAATAGGGAAGAAACATGGAGAGAGACAAAAAAGAAAGACAGACAGAGAACAGAAGACAGAAAAATGGTTAAGAATGAACGAAAGGGAGAAACAAAGCAAAGGTTAAGAAGAAAAATAATCCACAAACTATTTACATAGTCTTATTACAGGAAAAAAAATTGTATGTTTGTCTGATTTTTGTGCCACAGCAAACAGTCTGTTTTCTGTGAAAGGCTATGTGAGTTCAGATTTGGAAATACAAATGTATGAGCCTTCTAAGATTTTTCTACATTGGCTTCATATAGTTCAATTGAAAAGTTTTGTTCTTATGGAAACAGCAGGCTTCGTAAAGCTATTTAAAATGGCAAAATGCCATTAAACAAGCAATGAGACAAAATTTGGAGGTAAATATAGGTGATATTTTGGTTGTG
>NW_007823633.1:0-831 GCF_000696425.1 Galeopterus variegatus
CTTGTTTTATCTTTCTTTCTTTCTTTTTTTGTTTGTTTTTGGTTCTTTTTAGCTCCCACTTTTGAATAAGGACATGTGGCATTTCTTTTCCTGTGCCTGGCTTATTTTACTTAACCTAATTTTTTCTAAGTTCATCCATGTTGCAGTGAATGGCAGAATTTCATTGCTTTTTAAGGCAGGGTAGTATTACCTTGTGTTGATATACCACATTTTCCTTATCCAGTTGTCCAGCGATGGACATTTAGGTTGATTCCAACTCTTGGCTACTGTAAACAGAGCTGTGATAAACAGGGGAGTGCAGGTGTCCCTTAAAATAATGATGTCCATTCCTTTGGGTATACATCCTAAAGTGGGATTGCGGGATCGTGTGGCAGTTCTATCTGTAATTGTTTGAGAAACCTCCATACTGTTTTCCTTAACAGCTGCACTAATTTACAGCCCCACCCACAGTGTAGAAGTGCTCCCCTTTCTCCACATCCTCACAAGCATTTGTTATTCTGTCTTTTTGATAATGGCCACTGTAACAAGGGGGAAATGATATCTCAATGTGGTTTTGATTGGCATTTCCCTGATGCTTAGTGATACTGAGCATTTCTTCACGTTTCTGTTGGCCATCTATATATCTTCCTTTGATAAATGCCAATTCAGCTCCTTTGCCCATTTTTAATTTTTTTAATTTTTTTATTTTTTGGATTTCTGAAGAGTTTTTTTTAAAATTTTTTTTTATTATTTTTATTTTGTCAATATACAATGTAGTTGACTATTGTGTACCATCACCGAACCCTCCCTCCCTCCTCCCTCTCCCCCCTCCCACCCAAGTGTGTCCCCTCC
>NW_007823634.1:0-831 GCF_000696425.1 Galeopterus variegatus
CATGTTCCTATACCTTATGCATCCCTGACCCCCTCACTAGACACTTCCTCTCCCTCTAAAAAATAAATATTGCTTTAGATTCATGTTTCTTTTTTCTCTGCAATACTCTCCCCTTCCTCCCCACCTCCCTTATACAAATACTGATGATGAACAATCAGAACTTCCTATAAGAAACCTTAAGAGGGAGGTAACATTATTTTTAGGTGTCTTTCTTTCTACTTCATCTGACTCTCATCAACTTGGTTCAAATTTCCCCATGGACTGAGATCCACTGAAAGATGGGCCAGTCATCAAAATAAGAACATTGTTATATTTCTGCAGTGGAGAAAATTCTCTGGGCATGTGGTAAGATCAAGAGAGCTGTCCCGTTCACTCCACATTCTAGAAGAGAACTGAGAATCCAAGAAATACATTAATAGAGGACAAGGACAGAACTCCTACTCCTAAAGGGCATATGTTTGGTAACAATGAGGAATATCTGTGCTTCATAATGAAGGGCTTCTGATTAAGCTTTCCTTTGGTGGGAGTTTATATACTGGGTTGTTGGAAACAGTAACTTTTTTTCACTTTGTAATCATGCATCATAAATCTCCTGCTAGAAACTCTCAAACTAAATGTTAAGTTAAAATTACACAGAGATATTAATTTCCCACAATCTTTGAAAGACAGGTGACACCTTTTGCTGCCAAAGTGTCCAAGCAGCATCCCACTTTGCCCTGCGTGCCTTCCAAACAGCAGTCCACTTTCTTTGCATGCTGAGCCATGAAGCGTTGTTCGACACTGATACAGCACAGTGCCCAAAGCTTACCAGAAACACACCACGGCCAGACA
>NW_007823635.1:0-831 GCF_000696425.1 Galeopterus variegatus
TGGGGAGACCCGTGAGAGATCGGGTGGGCACCCCAGCCCCCTCTGCACTGCCACGTGGTGTCTCAGCTCACCTCCAGCCTCCTCCAATGAGGGCTCCTTCCTGAAGCTCCCCAGGGCTGCCAGCCACCAGACCCCAGCAAAGGTAGTCCCCAAACCCCCGAGGGCCCCTGGGGCCTGGGGACAGCAGGGGAATGCAAGACCCCCACCTGAGCTTCTCTAGATTGACCCCTGGCACCTGAGCCGTGGGGTGTGGACACCTGTGGTCAGAGGGACTCAGAAGGTAAAGGGTTTCCTCCAGGCTGGCCGGGGGTCGGGGGAGGCAGGTACCCCAGGTGAGGTCGCAGGGAGGAGAGGGTAAGGTCTGCCCCACGCCCTCCCACACCCCTGACAGCCCTGGACAGGCAGCGCCCGCAGTCAGACCCCACAGCAAGACACAGCTCAGTGGGGTGGGGGCTGGGCAGGGGTCGGCCATGATGTCAGGTCGTCTATCTCAGCGTCTCTGGGGGGGGCCGTTGGGTCTCTGCCCTCCTTTCCATCATATTCTGGATGCCACCAAAGACAGTGCCAGCTGCCTGTGTTCCTGCTGTGTGGAGAGGGGTCTAGCCACCTGTGGAGAGGACCCGCTGGCTCATCTGTCCTCCCCAGACCTGGTTGGAGGCAGTGCCTGTAGGGACAGCGTCATTCCTGTGGCCCCAAGGCTGGCCAGGGGGAAAGCACATTGGCATCCCCCTGAGCCCTCCTGGGTGAAGGATGCCCACCCGTCTACGTGTGGGCTGGTGAGGATGGGGCTGGCCAGACGGGCAGAAGAAGCGTCCCAGACCCTCCTAGAAC
>NW_007823636.1:0-831 GCF_000696425.1 Galeopterus variegatus
GAGTGGCAACTTCCAAGCTCTTTATGTGCCAGACCAGAAACCAGTAGTCTTCATTTTTTTTCTAGTTTATCATTTTCCTCATTTCTAATTTCCATCCTGAGGCTCAAAGAGGGCCCAGAAGATGCTCAGTAACTTCCATAATGATATGCTCCCTCTTGGCACATAGCTCCAAAAATAATCCAGGAATATGCTCACACTCAATGACATCTTTATGCTGAAGTCGTCTTTTTTTCCTCCCATAATAGATTTTTTACTATGATTTCTAGCATTTAAGAAGCCTCTCCCATATATCACCAGCAAAACTGATTAGGTAATAGAAAATTTAGACAGACTATTGGATTATATAGCATACACATGCTCAGATGAGTAACTATTTTAGGGTGGTTTTTACCCACGGCAATATGGAAAGTAAAGGCATTTCTTGGTCTGCTACTTCCTTTTTTGCAAATGTACCTTTACATATGACAGAATTTTCTTATTTCTTCCACCTATAATGTCTGCATTGTTTCAGGTCCAGGATTTGCTAGCATGCTGTAAAGTTATCACCCATCTCTGGTGAGAATCTTGTCTCTTATGCATAGTAAGAAACTTCAAGAGTTGGCAACCTTTTATATGCCCTTGTCATATTGGCAGAGCATATCACATCTCAGGTACGGATGACAGAAAGCCCAAATAAAATGATCTTATGCCGAAAGAGAATTTGTTGGCTTTTGTGAATGTAAAGAACAGAGTAATAGAGCTTACTGGATACAGACTGATGTTAGGGGGACACTCTTCCAATCTGGCTATGCTCTCTTCTATGTCTAGCTTTGTTCTTAGACAGTTCTTCTT
>NW_007823637.1:0-831 GCF_000696425.1 Galeopterus variegatus
GTTGTATATTACTCAGGTTCGTGGGATTCCTATATCCAAAGACCAGAAAGTGCCATTTGCCTTTGCCTAATCCAGGAATGTGTTCCTGAAGATGAAGACAAATCCTCATTTTAAAAACACACTCTCACGAAAAACTAGCTACTGAAATGTAGAGGACCAATTATCTACATTATCGAGAAGTAATGAGTTTATTATTTCTGCGAAATTCTTCTCACCATTTCTTGTCATCCTGATGATTTAAAAGTATGTCTAAAATATATGCCCCTGCAATGTTCTAGGAAATCAGTCTTTACTGACTATTGGAAGTTCAGCATCCAAGAAGTAGCTTTTATTGCTCTCTGATGTTTACCTGCAGGCAGAGTATAGTACTCCCAGGTATGGTGCGGTGCCTGCTGAGGACGGGGGAGTCAGTACAGTCAGACTTCAGCCACTATTCTAACTAATGAAGAGAGAAATTCAAAAGCTTTTCTACTTAATATTCTTTTGCCAGCAATAGATTTCTTGGTGTAGATGACCAAATATGGAAATTCTAAATGTTCTTAATTTTAAGATTAAATTTTAAATTAAAGGCAATCTTTTTTTAAAAAAAACAGACATCCAGGTATATAATTGTGTGCCCTTCTTACCTTTGATAACTCATCACTGTGAAATTCAGGCAGAAGAAACCCACTGTACAAACCTCGGCACAGCAGCATGAGCAAAACCTTAGCAAAACACCACAAACACCTGAGGGTGTTTTGTCAATGCAGTTCAGCCACAGGAAAATCCACTTTTTGTGTGTGTGTGACCGGTAAGGGGATTGCAACCCTTGGCTTGGTGTCGCCCGCACCA
>NW_007823638.1:0-831 GCF_000696425.1 Galeopterus variegatus
AAAAAAAAAAAAAAAAAAAAAAAAAAAAAAAAAAAAAAGGAATGGCAAGAAGTATAGAGCATTCCTTCCTGCCCCCCCAACCCCACCAGGCCATTTTTTTGACATAGAAATTATTGTCTACTAAGATGTGGGAGAAATAGCAGCATGCTTGGAAATCAAGCCTGCGCTACTAATGAATGTTAATTCACTATTTTAATCTAGTACTTTTGTTTTGCTGATGTACGTGTTAGCTTCTAATCTACAGTTAATAAGCTGTTTTATTTGAGTGTATTACTATTGGAGGTACAAGAATGGGCATTATTACATCATTGACATTAAGTAAATCCTGCCACCTTTACCTTTTGCTTTATAAATTACAAAATTATAGTAGGCATCATAATTCATTTCAGTTATTTATTCACAGAGCAACTATATGGTTATTAATGTAATAACAATGGAGTAAAGGTTTTCTTTTAAAACCCAAGTGCTGTTCATTTAAAAATAGTTTAGATTGCATCAGTCTTCTGATGATAACAAAATTACTTTTCATTTACCAAGTAATACTCCATTTGTGTATAGTTTTTATTTTCTTTTATTTTTTTAGTTTCTGAATTTCAGTTGTGGACTTGTAATTCAAAGTTTTTAAATTGTCATTTAGAGAATATTGGGTTTCATTGTTGAAATGGGAAGGTTAAAAAAGGGTGATACAGAGAACACTATAAATTAAAATTTTCAGGATTGGCAAATTGGATTCTTATAGGCCCCTAAAAATGTCTGTGCAAACAAACAAAAAACAAAATTTTCAAAAAACTTGTAGGTCTTTAAAACTGAGAATTTTAATAAGAGTTCAGA
>NW_007823639.1:0-831 GCF_000696425.1 Galeopterus variegatus
TTATAAATATATGCCATGTTCATTGCAGCATTATTCACAAAAGTGAAGACTGGAGTCAGCCTAAGTGTCCATCAACAGATGAATGGATAAAGAAAATGTGGTATATATACACAAGAGAATCCTATTCAGCCTTAAAAAAAGAAGGAAATCCAGTAATTTGTGACAACATGGATGAACTTGAAGGATATTATATTAAGTGAAATAAGCCAGGCACAGAAAGACAAATACCTCACAATCTCACTTATCTGTGGAATCTAAAGAAGTTGAACTCATAGAAGTAGAGAATAGAATGGTGGTTAGCAGGAGTGTGTATGGGGGAGAAGGGCATTGGGGAAATGTTTATCAAAACATACAAAATTTCGATTAGATAGGAGGAGCAAGTTCAAGAAATCTATTGTACAACATGGTGACTATAGTTAATAATAGTGTCTCGTATCCTTAAAAATTGCAAAGAGAGTAGATTTTAATGTTCTCACCAAAAAATAATAAGTATGTGAAGTGATGTATATGTCAATTAGCTCAATTTAGCCATTCCACAATGTATACATATTTTAAAACAACATGTTGTACATGATAAATATATACTTTTTTTTTTTTTGGTGGCTGGCCTGTACAGGGATTGAACCCTGGACCTTGGTTGTTATCAGCACCATGTTCTAACCAACTGAACTAACTGGCCAGCCTCTAAATATATACAATTTTTATTTGTCAATTAAAAATAAATAAACAAATACATATATACCTAATAACAGAGCCCCAAAACACATAAAGCAAAAACTACAGGGCTGGCCAGTTAGCTCAGTTGGTTAGAGCATATTGTTGATAACACCA
>NW_007823640.1:0-831 GCF_000696425.1 Galeopterus variegatus
GATTTTGGTGATAGCTTCATGGTGCATACATATATCAATACAGATTATTTACTTTATGTTGATTATACCTTAAAAAGCTGTTAAAAATAAATGATATAATTGAGACAACTGGGGAAATTTGAATATCAACTATTAGGTAACATTGTGCAGGAAGATAATCCTTTGGTGTGTTAATAGTTATTGTAGTTATATAGGTAAATGTCCTTGAATTTAGGCACAAAGTACTATTATATCTGAAACATTTTTGAAATGGTCCATCCAGAGAGACAGACAGACAGAGAGAAAGAAAGGAGTGTGTTAACAATTGAATCCACATGAAGGATACAAGGGTGTCCATTGTACTAACTCTTTGATCTTTCTAGTGGGTTTAAATTTTTTCAAGAGAAAAATTTGAGCAAAAAAGATACCCAGCCTATTGATTAGCTTATTATTATGGTTTACCGGGTGCAGTTTCAGGGAGATAAAAACTCTCTGTGAGTAAATCCTCAAGGTTAACTTTAATCAGTATAGCATGGTGATTAGGAATACAGATTCCATAGCCAGACTAGGCTCGAATCCCAGCTCTGCTAATAATGTGAGGTTGGGTGAACTGCTTAATCTCTGTTGCTCAGGCTCTCTGTAATAATAGCATCTACCTCTAACGAGTTTTTAGGAAAAAATTAATCAATACCTGAAAAGGGCCTGAGGCACGGTGAGTGCTCAATAAATGTTAATTAGTTATTAACTTGCAGAGGCTGCCTGAAAACTAATCACGCTCTCCCACTTTGGGTGCCTTCTCTGAATCCTCCAAAATGATGACTTTATTAGGACCACGTTACGACTGTCTAAACA
>NW_007823641.1:0-831 GCF_000696425.1 Galeopterus variegatus
GGATGGAAGACAGAAGCAGAGAAAATCTGCTTTGAATCAAAAAATAAAGTTCAGTAATTACCTTCAAACACCCTTGCCATATAGTGTAAAAAAGATAGCAGAGTAAATCAGGTCTAATCAAGCATCAAGTTTAAATACATATCTTAACACTCCATTCACTCCTATCATCCCAAAATAAAACAATCACTTAACTATTTTCCTGGAGCATTGAGTTAGTAAAATATTCACTGTGCCAGCAAAGATTTAATTTAGATATTTGTTACCAGAAGAAAGGACTAGTGTTTCCTCCACTTTGTCTTTTAACGATTAGTCAAGCCAGCCTTATCAGATGTGGGGTAAGTCTTCATGCTGTCAGTGTTCAAGTATGAGAAACAGAATGGAGGTTAAGGCAGCAAAAAGCAGACAATCTGAAATGTTGCTGAGAAAAATTTATAAGACATACGAAATAGTCAAAGGAAGAGAACTCAGCATTGTGGCTGTTGCACAACCAAATGGGATGAAAACCATCAATGAGAGAGTCACCAAACCTAAATAAAATTAATGTAGTTATTCTGACAAAGTAATATTTAGGGAACCCGACCTTCCACAGTGGTACATATAGATATCAGTAGAGAAAAATTAAGTATTGGAGTATGTCAAGTAAGCTACTTTAATTTTCTTTTTTGTTTTATTTATCATTTAATAGTTTGGAGAGTTAAGTTCTTAATATAATCTTTTTCTTATCTAATATGATAAAAATTTCTATATGTAGACACACATCTGTACAATCACTGCTGCCTCCACAACCACATGGCATTTTCTCTCAGATTTATCATGCTCTAATTTTGTAAA
>NW_007823642.1:0-831 GCF_000696425.1 Galeopterus variegatus
TCTGAGAGGCAAAATTGCCCTTGATTAAGAATCATTGCTTTAGACTACTTTATCTCTGTTGCCAGGTTATGGGAAACATAGAAATGCAATTAGCATTTCCAGCATTTCCATTTGATGTATACAGTTTTCGTCTCTGCTGAAATTCCTTATCTGTTCATTTGTGCTGTCCACTTTTTCCACTAGAACCTTTAATATGTATGATTAATATATTAATCAAAGTTATTTTAAATTCCCTCTCTCATTGTTCTAACACAGGTTATCTCTGGGTCTGGTTCTGATGATTACTTTCTCTCTTGACAGTGAGTTGTTTTTTATTCCTTTTTTGTGTGTCTCATAGTCTTTTATCAAATGCCAGGCATCTGTTGTAGTACAGTAGAGCTCAAGGTAATCTAAGCCCGAAAATAAGCATGCTTCCTCTGCTACCAGTAATGTAGAGTGTTGAATCAGTCTGCTCAGTAGCTACACTGGGTGTGGGTTTTACTGTTCCACCTTCAGTACACCACCAGTTTGTTTCCTCTAGTATGACCTTATGCTTGGGGTAGAGTGCTGGAGGGATTTTCTCATTGTCCCTGTTCCATTATCAGCTTCTAGCCTTCCCACTGAGACTGAACCATGAAGGGGTCTCTCTTCATGTTTTTGCCTCCCCACCCTCCACCCACTTGTTTTCTGTTGCTTGCTATCTTGGGAGTGGAGGCCCAAGAACTTTTGGTCATCCTGGTCCAGCCTCAGTCTTAGGCAAGACTTGTATGCCTAGGCCTTAAGAGTGGGGCTTTCTCCACCCCTCAGTCTCCCTATGACAGGCAAAACTCTTGTATCTTCGATGGGTCCTGA
>NW_007823643.1:0-831 GCF_000696425.1 Galeopterus variegatus
AAAGGCCTTCTTTGCAGACTATTCAACCTTAAAGAGAGAGAAAAAAATAATAATCTTTTGATTCACCTCATACCTTGGTTAATAAAAATGTATATCTCAGTATTTAGAAATCAGAGTTTTAGTTTCAGGGATAAAATCAGAAAGTAGTATTGACTTAATTTGAACCCTCTATTTCCTAAGAAGAAACTGCAACAAATCTCATCCATTTGTAGTTTTAGAAATTTATTTACAACTCATTAATATAAATACATTACAAATACACTGCCAAAGAGGCAAATTTATAACATAAGTTTCAGAGAATTAGTAACACCATTTTCATCATCTATTGAGGATAATACATTACATAATATGAAAGCAATGATTAAACCAGTATGGCCAGAAAATTTTTTTAAAGATGTTGATTGCAATAGTTGTGTTTGAATGAACAGGGAAATGAAGAAAAAAAGATTCTGATATATGGTTTTATATGATTACTCAGATGTTTAAAACAAAACACAATTATGTGTGTGTACATATACATTTCACATACTACAAAATGCAAAATATTTAAAAAATATTAACAGAAATGCCAGAAATGCTATTTTTAAAGAAGCACAAAAATCTATCATTTACATTACCATATTGTGATTTTGGACAATATTTTATGCTATGATGCAAAATGAGCCAAAGAAATTTATTAGGCTGTTTAACTTGTTTTTTATATCCTAAAGTCCATATGTATAATATTTACATTTTTCTGATATTGAAAGAAATGTCTTCTCATTTTTGAAAATTTAAAATATGCAGAAAGATAGAAAAATTAAAAGAAAACACTTTAACTTCCAATGTTTT
>NW_007823644.1:0-831 GCF_000696425.1 Galeopterus variegatus
GAGACATCTGTCCCTCTCCTTCCCACCGACACCCAGAATGAGTCTAATTAAATTGTATCTGCTCTCAGCTGCCACTGTGATCGGTGCCACAGAAGTGCAGCAACAGGGTGACTTGGGACACAGATGCCCCAAAATGCCACGCATTCAGCAACCCCAGGGGTCAGGCACTTGGCTGGTATTGAGAGCCTGGAGCCAAACCACAGAGACCTGAAGAGGGGACCACGAGATGAGGCCAGCATGGGAACTGTTTTTCTGGAAGGAAGTGAATATTTTCTCAAAATGGGCTCCGAGTCAAGCCAGCTATTGAAATCTTATTCCCTGAATTTTGGATCTCTGATGAGAAATTATATCAGTCAAGGTCTTGGCAGGAAACAGAAGCTCATTTGGCTGGTATATTTTAAGAGATTTTTAACAAAAGGACTAGGGTGGGCACATAGGGTGGGCAGGGTTCAGAGAGCCCGGAGGGGATGTTGAGGCACCCATAGACTTGCAACGGCACGAAGCTGTGACCACCCCTAGAAGGACAGGAGGAAAAGTAGCTATCAAAATCCAGTCCAGAGCTGGATCCTGGAAAATGGGCCACCTTCCAGAAACTGTGATGAGAAATACATCCATGACCAAAACCACAGCAAAGCAGGGAGGACTGGATGCACTGAGACCCCAAGCTCCCACTCCTCCCAGCCTCCATCTCCCCCCACTAGCTGAACCCAACCAGAAGTCAAAAGACAAGAGCCCTGCAGGTGCAGCCCATAGAGATCGGGCTTCTGGGGCACAGAACAGGCAGGGAAAAGCAGGGGTAGACATGGGAAGATGAAGAGAATCTGGGTCAGA
>NW_007823645.1:0-831 GCF_000696425.1 Galeopterus variegatus
TGGTGAGAGGTACAGGTCTAGTTTCATTCTTCTACACATGGATGCTCACCTTCCCACCACTGATTGAAGAGGCCGTCCTTTCCCCAATGTATGCTCCTATTGCCCTTGTCAAATATCAGTTGGCTGTAAGTGCATGGATTGATTTCTGGGTTATTTGTTCTGTTCCATTAGTTCACTTGTTTGCTTTTATGCCAATACCATGCTGTTTTGGTTACCATAGCTTTGTAGTATAATCTGAAGTCAGGTAGTGTAATGCCACCAGATTTATTTATTTATTTTGCTCAGTATTGCTTTGGCTATTTGAGTTTTTTTTGTTGTTCCATATGAGTGTTAGGATTGTTTTTCCATTTCTGTGAAGAATGTCATTGGTATTTTGATGGGGATGGCATTGAATCCATAGATCACTTTGGGTAGTACGGACTTTTCACAATGTTGATTCTTCCAATCCAAAAGCATGGAATATTCTCCCATCTTCTTGTGTCCTCTTTAATTTCTTTCAGCACTATTTGTAGTTCTCATTGTAGATATCTTTCACATCCTTGATGAAATTGATCCCTAGCTATTTTATTTTATGGTGACTATTGTAAATAGGCTTACTTTTAAAATTTCTTTTTCTGCTAGTTCCTTGTTAGAGTATTAAAAAGCTACTGATGTTTGCATGTTACTTTTGTATACTGCAACTTTACTGAAGCCATTTATCAGCTCTAAGAGTTTTTTGGTATAGTCTTTAAGTGACATTTGACTTTGTCTTTTCCAACCTGGATACCCTTTATTTCTTTTTTTTTAAATTATTTTTATTTTGTCAATATACAATGTAGTTGATTATTGTGT
>NW_007823646.1:0-831 GCF_000696425.1 Galeopterus variegatus
GCTGGTATTGACCTGCAGACCCTAATGCAGAATATCAGCATATTAATAACAGGCTGTTACACACTCTGGCTAAATGCTGGGGATGAAAGGATTGCTGTCCTTTCAAATATCAAGGAAACAGTGTCATTTAGATTTGTGATAATTGCTCCCAGGTTTATCACAACAACATGCAAACTGGAATTTGGAAAGTAAAGGGGAACAGCATGAAGCCAGCATGAGTTTATATCTTAATTCCACTACTTTCTAGCCTTATATCCCTCGGTTTGCTGCTTGACTCATTTTCAGCTTCAGACTGACCATCTGTCAAATGGGGATTGATAACATATTCTCTCAGGTAGGTTGGGAGATGGCATTTGTAAATCTACCTTGCACCGTGCCTGGCACAAACTGGGTGCTGAATCCATGCTCATTTCCTTTCCCCTCTCAATTTCCACAGCTCTTTGTGTAAGCCACGCTTAGGACTTGGCTGACTTTTGCTGTAGATTGATTGAATTGTGTCCCCCAAATTTCATATATTGGAAGCTTAATCCCCACTATAACTGTTGAGGGTGGGAAATACTATTACGGAAATAGAAAGGTGGGGCCTTGAAGAGGTGATTGGACTCTAGGACCATGCCTAGTGAATGGATTATAAATGGTGGTCAGGGGCGTGGTTCTGAGGTCGTTAAAAGAAGAGAGAGGAGAGTCTCTCTCTCTCTGCTCTCTCTGCTCTGCCATTTTCACAATGTCATACCCTGTCATCACTGTCACCACCACCAAGACCTTCACCGGCTGTGTTCCCTGGACTTTGGACTTCCTAGCCTTTGAAACTGTAAGCAATAAAGTTCATTT
>NW_007823647.1:0-831 GCF_000696425.1 Galeopterus variegatus
ATAATATAATATTATTGATATAATATGTTCAGCCTTTCTGTACCTGGATATTTATATCTTTCCCTAGTACTGGAAATTTTCTGCTATTGTTTCTTTAAATACACTTTCTACCTCTTTCTCTTCTTCTAGAATGCCTATGTTTTGAACATTTCCTCTTTGATCCTGCCCCATAAATCCAGTAAGCTTTCTTTTCATTTTTTTCTTTTTTCTTCTCTGTATATTTTTAATTACCCTGTTTTTTTTTTTTCCTTTTTTTTTTTGTCTTTTCTGTTTTTTTTTTTCCTTTTTTTTTGGTCTTTTTTCGTGACCGGTAATGGGATCGCAACCCTTGGTGTTACGCCCGTACTGCGACCGGCAAGGGGATCTCAACCCTCGGTGTCGTGCCTGCACCACGCTCAGCCAGTGAGCGGACCGGTCTCTATATGGGATCTGAACCCTCGGCGGGAGCGCTGCTGCACTCCCAAGCACCGCACTCAACTGAGTGCGCCACCAGGCAGGCCCTAATTACCCTGTTTTTGATTTCATAGATTCTTTCTTTCACTTGATTAATTCTGCTGTTGATGCTTTAAAATTTCTTTTTTTCATTTCATTCATTGTAATTTTTATCTCAATAATTTATTTTATTTATTTTTAATATAATTTCAATCTATTGAATTTTTCATTTTGGTCATTTGTTGTTTTCCTGGTGTGATTGAATTATTTCTCTGTATTTTCTTGAAGTTCCTTGAGCTTTCTTTTGTTCACGTATCTCAGTTCATGTCTTTCAATTTCTTTGGGGTCAGCTACTAGAACATTGTTGTGTTCTTTTGATGGTGTTACGTCTCCTTGATT
>NW_007823648.1:0-831 GCF_000696425.1 Galeopterus variegatus
ATTCTTCTTTTTTAATATAAATATATACAGCTACAAGCTTTCCTCTAAGCATTGCTTAACCATCTTCCAAATTTTGGACATTCCATCTTCATTTTTGGTCATATGACTGTATTTTCTAATGTCCTTTTGATTTCTTCGACCTGTTCATGATTTTGAAGTGTGTTGATTAATTCCACATATTTGAATTTTCCAATTTTCTTTGGGTTATTAATTTCCAGGTTCATTCCATTGTAATTGAATTACATACTGTGTATTATGTCTAGTCTTTTACATGTAAGAGTAGTCTACAAAAGTTTAAAGAATGATTTATATTATATTTTAATTATTCTTTTCCACAAACTTTTGGAAGCACCCTCATATACTGGTTTGTTTAATGGCTGGATAGAGGCAATCCTGGAGAATGTTCATGTGCAATTGAGAAGAACATATATTCAGATGCTTTTGGGTGAAATGATTTGTACATATTTTTTAAGCCTACCGGGACTATATAGTTATTTGTGTCTCCTGTTTCTTGCTGATCTTCTACCTAGTTGTTCTATCCGTCACTGAAAGTGAGGTACTGAAGTTTCTGAATATTATTCTTAAATATTCTATTTATACTTTCATTTTGTCAGTTTTTGCTTCACGTATTTTGGTGTTATTTCGTTAGGCACATACTACTTTTTTACACCTGGGTTGATTCTTTTATCATTATAAAATGTCACTCATTACCTCTAATAAGTTTTTTTGTTGTTTTTTTATATCTATTTTGTGTGATATTAATATAGCTACCTATTATAGATTTCTTGTGCTTTCTGGTTTTGTTTTGTTTTTTCTTTGGTGTCTGTCTGG
>NW_007823649.1:0-831 GCF_000696425.1 Galeopterus variegatus
CCTTCTCCCCAAGATTGTTCAAGTCATAATCCAGGCCTATTGATTCTTCCCGGAAGGAGTTTGTTTATACATTGAGCACCACGACTTCCACAGCTTTCACATAAGGAACTGCCTTCTTAATCACCTAGTTCAGGGAATTGTAGGGCTGTGAATTCCAAAGTCTCTATGGACCACAGAAAATAAAGAAGAAAATAGTTTACAGGTTCATGTCCAGTAGCTATCCACTCAGGATCAGAGTGTGCAGTCTGAATGATAGTGCAGGCATTTTTCACAGATCATCTCCTCAGGTTACTGCAAAGAGGATAAAAGATAAATACCTGCTCTCAGCTTTGTTCTGAGAATAGAAGAAACTGTAGAACACATCTAACATTCCAACCATTCCAGCTAAATATACAGGTTCTGATTTATCTTTTACCTGTCTAGGGGTAATGACAGGACTTAGAACATCATAATCTCCTGGGGGCCACTAAAAACAGAGACAGCAATCTCAACAAAAATGAAGATGAGAGGCATCTTAGAATCTCTGGCTATACTGAATGGTGAGATCCTTACCCTACAGGAAGTCAGTCTGACAGCAGTGGAAGAGGCTGTTGTCTGATCTAACAAACAGAAACCAACACATAGAACCAAGGAAAATAAAGAAATAGGGTTATATGTTTCAAATAAAGAAGAAAAATCTCTAGAAACCAATGCTAATAAAATGGAGTTATATAATTTACTCATCAAGGAATTCAAACTAATGGTAATTAAGATGCTCACTGATGTCAGAAGAGCAAAGCATGAACAAACTTAGAATGTCAACAAAAAGATAGAAAGGATAAAAACAGTACC
>NW_007823650.1:0-831 GCF_000696425.1 Galeopterus variegatus
GGGGGAGGGCTGATGGAAGGTCCTCAGCATCTGTGCGAATAGATCGTGTCCTACACCCTCCGCACACTGGCTCCCCATTTCCCTGCTTTCTTGTCATTCTGCTGTTGCCAGCATCTGTTTGTGACATCATAGACTGTTGCCATGGAAACCGATGCTATAACAGACTTCTGACTTGAGGCAATAAAATTTCTTTGTTTTGACAATTTCCTGAGAGGACATCAGCCTGGATCTTCACATGTATGAAGTTCAATAAGAAACGTATCAGTTTCCTGAATATTCACTGAGTTCCATATCACTGATGGATTGCCTCATGGGAACAGAAGAAAGAACCCCGACCTCGGCCCAGTAAGGGCACTGGCGTTACCTGGGCCAAGCTGGGCCTTAGTTCTCCTGCCTATCAAACGGATATGACAATGCTTAGTCTTTAGGGTTACTGAGAAGGGTGCATGAGAGTTTCCTGTCCCAGAGCCTGAGGCAAGCCTGGCCTCCCTTCCCCAAGACCCCCAGAGCTTAGACTTAAAGAGCCAGTGTGCCTGTTTCAGCAGGAGCCCTAGCAGACATCAGGGGATACGATGGGAGCTAGAAATTCTGAGCTACTTACTGAGAGGACCTCAATGACACTGACTCCGCTGCCCCTCTCTGTCCCTCCTTCCCTCCTCCCATCTTTCTCCAACTTTACTCTCTGCTTCTCCTGGGATGTGCCAGGTGGTTCTGTCCAAAGAGGGCTTCTCTCTGAACAGACTTCCTCGAATAAGGAGGCAGGTGAGTCACTCACTCCAGTTCACCCTTCTCCTGAGTGATTTAATGGCTTTTAAGCAAAAGCAATTATCC
>NW_007823651.1:0-830 GCF_000696425.1 Galeopterus variegatus
GAGAAGATGCCATCTGCAAGCCAAGGGGAGAGGCCTCAGGAGAATCCAACCCTGCCATGCCCTGATCTTGCACTTCCAGCCTCGGGAACTGTGACAAAATAAATGTCTGTTATTTAAGCCACCCAGTCTGTGGCATTTTTGTTATGACAGGCAATGTGTAGTATGTCTGTCACTCAGAATAGCTACAAAAAGGGAACCAAATATATTTGATATGTTTTAAATCACTGGAGAAATAACAAGACAATGAAGATAAGATCCAGGAGAATATAAAACCCATATTGATAAACCTGACATTTGAGGACATTTTCCCCCAAGGGGTTCTATTGATTTCCAAATAAAGCTGAGCAGAGCTTTTGGCAACCTCATTGGGATAAAAAGCAAAAGTCAGTCTAGTGTCTGTCAATGAGGAGAACCCTAAAAATCTACACCCCAAAATAATGCTAAACTAGGAAGAGATGAGCATTCACAGGAGCAAAAGTTCAGCTTGAAATCCTATAAATTCCATAAATGGATGAGATTGTTACAGGATTTCTACTACCGCCAACCACTTGTCAAAAGCAATGCGCATTCTCTTTGTAGAAAGAAAACATCATCCTAGTCATCAAATAAGGTTTAACTTTCTTCATACACAATGTCTAGCACTCAATCAAAAATAATAGTGCACATAAGCAGTAAATAAAGTGAATATTGGACAAAAGACATAGATAGGAATTTAGATAAAGCTGTTATCAGATATGACTAATATGTTTTAAAAAACTAAAAAGGGGGGTAAAAAACTGAAAACTATTTTTAAAAAGAACCAAATGGAAATTCTAGGACAAAAAAAAAAA
>NW_007823652.1:0-830 GCF_000696425.1 Galeopterus variegatus
CTATTAAAAGATGACATGATCTTTACAGATAGAAACTCTAAACAGTCCACAAAAAAAAAAACCCTGTTAGAACTAATGAATGAATTTAACAAAGTTGTAAGATACGAAATCAGCACATAAAAATCAATTGTATTTCTATACACTAACAATAAACAGTTCAAAAAAAATATTAAGAGACCAATCTCATTTACAATAGCATAAAAAAGTACTTAGGTAAAACTTAACTGAGAAGATGAAAGATTTGCACACTGAAAACTACTATTCATTGATAAAAGAAATTTAAAAAGATGCAAATAAATGGAAAGCCATTCTGTGTTCATAAAATGGAAGACTTAATGTAAAGATGTCCATACTACCCAATGTGATCTACAGATTTAAAGCAATCCCCATCAAAATCCCAATGACATTTTTTTCATAAATAGAAGAAACAATCCTAAAATTCATATGAAACCACAAAAGACCCAAAATAGTCAGATTAATCTTGAGAGAGAAGAACAAAGCTGGTGGCCTTATACTTCCTGAAGATACAGACATGAAAACAATATTGTACTGGCATAAAGGCAAGCATATAGAACAACAGAAAAAAATAGAGAGCCCAGAAACAAATCCATACATATTGGGTCAAATAATCTTTGATAAAGGCACCAAGACCACAAATGGGAAGTGACAGTCTCTTTAACAAATAATGTTGGAAAAACTGAGTATTCACTTGCAAAAGAATTAAATTGGACTAATGTTTCACTTTACACAAAAATCAACTCAAAATAAGTTAAAGACTTAAAAATTATACCTAAACCTGTAAAACTCAGAGAAAAACCACAATGGGAAGC
>NW_007823653.1:0-830 GCF_000696425.1 Galeopterus variegatus
CCTCAGGGCCATGGAGAAAAGGCAAACCTTCCAGCAACTTTCAGCACCTTTCATCAGTCAATTAATCACAGACGTTTCTTAAACTCAGAGCTGAAGCAAACCATTGCACTAAGTACTGGGCAGGGCACAGAGAAGTAGAATATGGGTCCCCATCTCATCCATAGAGTCCTGAAGTCTGACTGGGGACAGGAAGCAGAGATGTCACCAGGTAAGTAGTTTTACAATGTGCCGAGTGCCAAAAGCATGGTAAAAATTGTTTGTCTTGATTGTGCCCAGGACGGGAGAGAGTGGGCTTGGCCGGGCTGGCACGCCAGCTGGGAAGGCTTCCTGGAGGAGATGGACTTTGAAGTAAGAGTAGGATTTGGCTGGTGGTACAGTGAGTATTTGGGGCCGAGTAACTGAGAAGGCAGTTCCTGAAGGATGCTGAGAGGCCAAAGGGACCAGCGGCAGGCAGTGGGGTGGGCAGGAGGGATTTGTCAGAGACCATGTCACCTCCTGGACCAGTTAGGAAGGCCCAGGTCTAGCTCAGGTCTAGTGCACATGGAACAGGGCCTGATGTTGGGGATGCAGGGTTGGGAAATATTTTTGGAAAGGAAGTCTAGTCTAGTGGGAAAAATAATTACTATTTTGCAAAGATTCAGAGGAGAGAGTCCCTTCCTTTGGCCATTCTCAGAGCACAGCATGGAACTCTTCACTCCTCTGAACAGCGGGTGCACAGGTCTGAATGAAGGTCTGTGGTGGACACTCACTGGCCCTGGTGTTAAGACCAGCATTCACCCTTCAGTCACTGTCTCTGTCCTTCTGTGTCTCTGTACCCCTCGGTCTCCAGC
>NW_007823654.1:0-830 GCF_000696425.1 Galeopterus variegatus
TTATTTTAACTTCTCAAAATACATTGTAGTTGATTTTTGTGTCCCTTTACCCTTTCCTCTTTCCCCCCTCCATCTTTCTTCTCCCCCTGATCTACATCATATTTGTTCACTTGTCTTAACAAGTTCAAGAAATTATTGTAATTGTTATGTCTTCTTTCCCCCACCACCATTTATTTATTTGTATATTTATTTATTTATTTTTAGCTCCCACAAATAATTGAGAACATATGGTACTTCTCTTTCTGTGCCTGACTTGTTTCACTTAATATAATTTTCTCTAAGTCCATCCATGTTGTTTTATTTTCTTAGTTAAATGATGAATCCATTCTTTTTTTATGACAGAATAGTATTCCAAATTGTATATATACCACAGTTTCCTTATTCAGTCATCTATCTATGGACATGTAGGTTGATTTCATATCTTGTGTATTGTAAACAGAGCTGTGATGAACATGGGAATACAGGTATTGCTTCAGCATGATGATTTCCATTCCTCCTGGTATATACCCAGCAGTGGAATAGCTGGGTCATGTGGTAGATCTACCTGTAATTGTTTGAGGAACCTCCATACCATTTTCCATAAAGGCTGCACTATTTTGCAGTCCCACCAACAGTGTGAGAGCTCCTCTTTCTCTGCAACCTCACCAGCAATCATCGTTCTCAGGTTTTGGATATTAGCCATCCTAACTGGAGTGAGATGGTATCTCAAAGTGATTTTGATTTGCATTTCCTAAATGCTGAGTGATGTTGAGCATTCATGTGTCTGTTAGCCATTCGTATATCTTTCTTTGAGAAATGCCTATTCAGCTCCTTTGCCCATTTTTTAATTG
>NW_007823655.1:0-830 GCF_000696425.1 Galeopterus variegatus
TCTCACTAAAATGTAAGATTCATGAAGTCAAAAACTGTTTTGTTCCTTGCCATACCTGCACTATCTAGAGCTATGCCTAGTTTATGCCAGATGCCCAATAAATGTTTGTTGAATGAATTACCAATTAAGGAATGAATGAATTCCCAATTTAACCAATATTAGCTATGGGTATGTGAAGTCAGGCAGGCTGCCCCTGCATACGAAAAAGATGAAGAACAATTTTGATTAGTAGTTGCCATCAAAGCAAATCTGCAGTGTTATAAAGACTTTTATTCCATTTCCTACGTAGAATATAATCTAATTTAGAAATATAGAAAGAACAATACAGACATAACTCATAATTAGTCTTTTTACCCTCAATTTCAAATGAAAGATATCATGCATCTATTGGCTAATTAATAGCAAGTCTTAAATGTTCTAAGATGCATAGATTTTTTTTGATCAACTGTGATCTGACAGTCTCAGGGAAAAAAAAAGTTATTTTTCCCAGTTGAAACTAGGGTCTCAGGAATACAGTCAAATGCTCAATCTTATGCTATAATCAGCTTCTCTCTCGTTCAGTAATAATGTGCCCTATTGAATCACAAGCACCCTGAGTATAAGAACATTTCTTTGACTCCCTAACAACAGTCAGATTAGGTTTGCTTTCATCAGGTATGCTGAATCGCAGTTCCCTATATCAACAAAATCTCAACAAAAGAATACTGCTTAAGATATATGTCTAATATGGGTGGCCCACAATTTGGCTTATCATATCAATTAAGGACCGAGAAAACGGAGGCTCCATCTCAACACTTGCTTTCACAGTCACCCTGGCAATGGGATGGGAT
>NW_007823656.1:0-830 GCF_000696425.1 Galeopterus variegatus
GACCGGTCCGCTCACTGGTTGAGTGCGGTGCGGGCGCAACACTGAGGGTTGCGATCCCGTTACCAGTCATGAAAAAAAGACAAAAAGAAAAAAAAAACAATAACGTCATCTTCAAATAGGGATAATTTTGCCTCTTTCTTTCTGATTTGGATGGCTTTTATTTCTTTTTCAAGTCTGATTGCTCCATTAGGGCTTCTAGCACCACGTTGATGGAAGTGGTGACAGCAGGCATCCTTGTCTTGTTGTTCTCTTCCCAGTTATTAGTGTTTTTGGACATGTTGCTGTTCACAACGTTTTACTATCCAAACTAGCAATGCCATGATATATTCAAAGTGCTGCAAGAAAAAGAACCTGCCAACCAAGTATACTATGCTCATCAAATTTTCCTTCAAAAATATACGAGACATAAATTTGTACCCAGAATAGAAATGTTGATACCAGCAGCCTTACAAGAAATGCTAAAGGTAGTTCTTCAGCTTGAAATGAAAGGATGCTAAACATCAACATGATGGCATGAGAAAGAGGTAAAAGTAAATATAGAGACAAATATAGAATACTCTAATACTATAATGGTGGTCGATAAATCACTTAATTCTAATATAAAAGTTAAAGTATTCAAAAATAATTATGACTAAAAATATGTGACTAGATACTAAGTATGAATAGATGTAAATGGTGGTGACAAAAACATAAAATGTGGACATGGGAGAAGTAAAAGTGTTGAACTTTTGTTTATAATTGAACTATGTTATTAGCTTAAAATAGGCTAAAATGACTATAAGATAGTTTATATAAGGTCTATGGTGACCACAAAGAATATAACTATAGAA
>NW_007823657.1:0-830 GCF_000696425.1 Galeopterus variegatus
GCAGCCCCAGCCTCCCTCCTCCGTCGCTGTGGCTGGGCCTGCCTTCCTCCCAGCTCCTCATCCTGCCTTGGTCACCAGAGGCCCCAGAGTTACTGGTCACCAGAGGCCCCAGAGTTACTGGGTGGCCTCTCCAGTTGGCCCTTCCTTGGTAAATGGAAGACACTTTCCTTTCCCCTCCCATTCCCTCCTTAGGGTTCAGGCCCTGACCACCATCAGCAGAAGCCCAGAAGGACATTCAGAGCCAGCCAGAAGCTGTGTGGGTCACAAACGCAGGGAGCTCCCCATCTGTGCAGACACCTTCAAATGCACCCAGAAATCACCCCTAAGTCTTCAGGCTTCCTTCTACACCCGGTTGCCCAGAGAGGAAGGCAGAGGCTCAGGATTGGGGGGTGGGATTGACTGCCTGTTGTTACAAGCCAAAACTGCAAGGGGGTAGAATCCTTGCTTTATGGAGGAATGGGTGGCAGCACCCAGAGGAGTCCTGGACACAGAGATGCCCTCTCTGAGATCCATGTGGGGAGCACAGCACGGGGTCCTCTCTGCCTCGTTTCCCTGTGCTGGCAGTTGTACTCCCAGGCCCAGCCTTGGGTAGCATGTGGCTTGATTTGTTTAAGGAGCTCTGTTCCCTTATTCGGGATTTCAGGGCCAGGGGAAGCTCAGCAAAACTTCCGGGCCTCTCCAGCTGCTGTTCCTAAACAGGGATGGGGACAGGCCTGAAGGGTAGAGGGTTGTGTCGGCCAGGTTGTGAGATGCCAGGAAGGCATCAGGAAGGGCGATTGAATAGAGGAAGGATGCTAAACTCCCTGGGAGGCCATTTAGAACTAAAGAGC
>NW_007823658.1:0-830 GCF_000696425.1 Galeopterus variegatus
GGACGAATCCCAAATCTCTATCCTCATGGAGCTTATATTTTGTGTGAGAGACAGCCAAAAACAACATCAATATCCTAACAAATAGATTAAAAATGGCAACTGGGAAAATTAACATCTTCAGACATTTTTGCAAAAATGAACCTTTTCATATCTCCCTTCAAAAACTAAATGAGAAATAAAGGGTTTTATGCAATTATAAAACTATACTGGAAAAAAGCATGCATTCCTCCCCACC
Source organism: Galeopterus variegatus (assembly GCF_000696425.1). NCBI lineage: Eukaryota > Metazoa > Chordata > Mammalia > Dermoptera > Cynocephalidae > Galeopterus > Galeopterus variegatus. The sequence continues at coordinate 236 of NW_007823658.1, forward strand.
ACATGCCATTAGTCTGTTTCTGTTGTTTATAACAAAATACCTGGAATTGGGTAATTTATAAAGAAAATTAAATTTATTGATTACTGTTTTGGAGGCTGGGAAGTCCAAAGTCCAGGAAACACATCTGGTGAAGGCCTTGTTGGTGGTGACAGTAACTCAGGGGTCTCACATGGCAGATGGTAGAGCAGAGAGAGAGACATCTCCTCATGCATTCTCCTTTTAAAAAATTCCCAGAACCACTCTCATTTTTCCAAGAATGGGTCAATCCATTCACGAGGGTACAGTCCTCACAATCTAATCACCTCTTCAAAGCCCCATGATAAATTTCTCAACCTCAACAGTTACAGTGGGATTAAGCTTCAATGAGTTTGTGAGGCATTCAATCTATAGCATTGTGCCCCCAAACTCATGTCCTTTTCACATACGAATACATTCATTTCATCCCTAAAGTCTCAACTTGTTTCAACTCAAAAGTCCAAAATTCAAAGTCCCATCTGTGAAATCAAAACAAGTTATCTACTTCCAAGATACAATGGTGGGATAAGCATAGGGTACATATTCCCATTTGAAAAGGGAGAAATAGGCCAAAAGAAAG
>NW_007823659.1:0-830 GCF_000696425.1 Galeopterus variegatus
TGAGGGCAGGGACTTTGTCTGGTTTGGTGCTATATCTCCAGCTCCTGGAACAGTCCTGGCTCACTCCTTCACTCATTAAACAAATATTTTCAGAACTTGCTGTGTGGACATAATAGGTGTTCATCATTCATTTATTCAAAAACTATCTAAGGCCCGAAACAGGCCCAGACATACACTCCTCTATGCCCTGGAGATATGAATGAACAAAATAGGGCAAAATTTTCACTCTCATGAAACTTACATTCTTGTGAAATGCTACAGACAAATAAACATGAACAATGTCAGGTGGTAATAAAGCCTATGAGAAAAGTTAGAGAAGGTTAATAGCAATCAGAGAGTGCCATTTTTTTTATACGGTGGTCTGGAAATGCCTTTTTGATAAGATAAAATACGAGCACAGACCCGAAGAAAGTAAGGGAGCTGGCCCCTAGATATCTGAGAGCAAAGCAATCCAGGCAAAGGGAACAGCAGGGTAAAGGCTCTGAGGCAGGTACATGCCCAGGATGCTGGAGGAACAGCCAAGTGCTAGCGTAGCTACAGCAGAACAGAGTGACAGGGGAGCTGCAGACGAGGCCTGAGAGGTACAGTGGTGTGGAGGCCTTGGCGATGCTGCAGGGGCTTAGTTAATTGACGGTCCCAGCTGTCCCCCCATCCCAAGCCCATCAAGTTGGTGCCTCACTTCTCCCAGGCTGATCCTGACCAAAGACCAAGCAAGGTAGGGATCCTAGTGCTGGCCTCTTCCTCTAAGGAGTGGCTTTGGCTCAAGAATGCCCTCAATGTGGCCAGAACTTCTAAGAACTGCAGGGGTCCTTTCTACCTAAACCCTTCCT
>NW_007823660.1:0-830 GCF_000696425.1 Galeopterus variegatus
AGTTTTTTTTGTAGAGGCTTTAGGCTGTTCGATATATAGGATCATGTCATCTGCAAAGAGGAACAGTTTGGCTTCATATTTTCCAATCTGGATGCCCTTTATTTCCTTCTCTTCTCTGATTGCTCTGACTAGTACTTCCAACACTATGTTGAATAGGAGTGGTGAGAGTGGGCATCCTTGTCTAGTTCCTGTTCTTAAAGGAAAAGCTTTCAGCTTTTCCCCGTTCAAGATGATATATCACCAATATGTTTAAAGCAAGAGAACGGTATGGTCAGATCTGCTTCCCAGAAAGATTACTCTGACAACAGGGTGCATATTTGATAAGAGGAAGGCCGTTTTAGACAAAGAGAAACATAATAAGATAATGTTGCAGTGTCTAAGGAAAAATAATTAGAGAAGATTTAGGGGGAAATTATTTTGTTTTATACATATATAAATATATATTTAAGAAATCTACAGATTATTTATGTAGAGAAATCCAATGAATAGTTATCAGCCATGAGCATTTATTTTAAATAGCATTGATTTTCTCTGTTTTTAGAAGCAGTATGTGTTTTTCATAGCTAGTCTGGGGAAAATATAGGTAAGGAGAATATAAAACTCACTTAAATATTCTCCATCCTGACATGATTGCTCCTACAGTTAATGTTTTGAAGTATTTTTTTTAAGGGGCTCTAAATTTTATTTATTTATATATTTATTATTTTAATTTATCAGTATACAATGTAGTTGATTTTGAAATATTTCTTTTTACTTTTTCTCCATTAACTTTTTTTTGCCTCAGAAAAAATTGGGAAATAATTTTGAGCCTTGATTTTTTATGAAAATTT
>NW_007823661.1:0-830 GCF_000696425.1 Galeopterus variegatus
GGCAGGGTCCTTGCTTGCTTTCCTGGAGGCAGCCTGCACTACCCTGGCTGAGGTATGTGTACTTAATTTTGTATCAAACTTACTTTCAGCAAGTGGCTGCTCATTCTATTAAGCCAGCCTGCACTTTGTACTGAACCTTAAGTATGTTTTTATTGCTTTTGCATTGGACTTGATGTTTGTACTGAACTTACTTTTGTGTTAAACTTGGCATGGGCCCTGCTCAGTCTCCAGGCCTATGCCACACTCTCTCTGTGGAACCTTTACTTCTTATCTATTATATTAAACTTTTTCTCACTTTCTACTGTGACTCTACCCTTGAATTCTTTTCTGTGGTGGAGTCAAGAACCTGGTAAAAGGACAGGGTGGGTTGAGGCCGACTATCAGGGCCCCTTGGACCGTATCTCCAAAAAAAGTCTCAGCTTCTAGATTCTGTCTATGTGATCCTCAAATACATCCTTCCTGTGCACACAGCCTCTTTGAACTGAAGGTTTGGACAAAAGCAAAATATAATGGTGGGGTGGGGGAGGGGATAGGAAGACTGAAAATTAAAGTGTCTGCAGAACCAGCTGACTCTGCCTGTACCTTGATTATCTTGGTTCATTTCTTTTATCATCTACAGATATAAATTGCACAAACCTGAACAGCTGACTGATTGTGGCTCCAGCCCTTAACTTCTGATACTGTCCTTTAAGAAAAAAAGCCAGCTTCACCAAAGTTGCATTCACTCATTCTTTAAGCTGTTTAAATAAACCTTGTGAACAGTCCTTGGCCCTGGACATATTTTCCACATTATTAATGCTGTTTTTAAAAAGTTAACAGTGCTTCCCCTT
>NW_007823662.1:0-830 GCF_000696425.1 Galeopterus variegatus
TTTTTTTTTTCTTTTCCCATGAAGCTAACATTATGGAATTTTAACAGATGTTCTATTTGGTCATAGTTAATAAAATGAATTATGTAGGATTAAAACAGAGTTCAATATGTTTGCATTGGATTTTAACTGAAAAACAATTTTGCATTAAAAGTTTGAAAGGATTTCTAATCATGTTTTTCCCCTTTTGATAGAATTACTAACATGTGGAAAATAAATGAGGAATTATAGCACTTAGTACTTTTCCAATAAAACCAGACTTATAAAAACTATTTTTTCAAGGTTTAAGAAGACTGAAATCTTAGAAAATTATATACTCTTTGGTGTTTTATCATCCACCTAATGCAAAGATCATAGCAATGTAGTATATCAAAAGGCTGAGTCACTACCCTGCATAATTCCAAGCCCTCTTAGAGCACCCTCACCATTTTGAAATGATCATGGTGTTTGGTAGCATCTGAACAAAAAAGAACCAAACTTAAAGAAATGAAAAAAAACAACAAATACTTACTGAATGCTCACTGTGTGGAAGTATTATGCTAGACCCTGTGCAAACTACATAGAAGTAAAAATCCAATAGCTATTTTCAAGAGGAACTTATATGCTATCTGAACAGACAAGGCACAACAGAAATGTGATGATAAACCAAAAAGAAAAAAAGAGGTAATCAAAGAAAACAATTTAATATAAACACACACAGAGACAAATACATAATAATGACACAAGGAGAAAAATATCTTTTCTTAGAATTTTTTTTTCTCTTTTCACTGTCATGAAAGTAGGAAGTAGCAAACAGACTTAAGGACAGTAAAAAAGTGTTAGAAGTTCTATCA
>NW_007823663.1:0-830 GCF_000696425.1 Galeopterus variegatus
TTTTTTCCTCTTAGGTGAACCTGCAGGCAAGATAGACCTGGGTGTCTCAAAAATAACCACAGGAAGTTTAACTAATTAAACAACAAATTTCAGGGAGAAAACTACAATTACCTCAAAAGGAATGAATGTCTATCAGCAAAGAATATCTCTTTAATGGAAATATGTCTATTTTCTGTCTTTCTTTCTCTCTTTCTCCGTGTCTCTCTTCCCTCATAAGTGTGGGATTCACTAATGCTGTTCACAATAACTCCAGTGCTCTTTCTTCTAGGCACATGTAGGACAGGTTGGCTGGTCTCCATGGCACTAAAGTTAGCAGTGGCTCTGGGACCTGTTTTGGCCATGCCTAATTTCTGGACATAACCACAAAGAGCCAATGAAATGATTTGCCACATAATATTTCTCTCTGTTAATGTATCTAGAAACAGAGCCACTCGGAATAATAGCTTTTCTATGAGCGAAGGCCATGGAGCTCATAGAAGCTTCAATTAACCATCGATGGTTAGAAATCGAGATAAACACTAAAAGAAGAAAATTAAAATAACTCATAATGCAAACATAAGGCATAATCATATCAATAATAGATTATAGAATCTTTGTAGGTCTATATAAATATATATAATTATATACATACAAACATAATGTGTAGACCATACATATAACACATACATAGTATAATAGCATACAGCTTACTATTTTATCTAATAAAACATTTTTCTAAGGAAGTAAATATTCTTCTGCAGTATACTGTTAATAAAGTAAGGTCATATATCATTTAAATTCATTCTCTTCTATTTTAATTATTGCTCATTATTGATTTATGTTTCACATTT
>NW_007823664.1:0-830 GCF_000696425.1 Galeopterus variegatus
AAAACGAAAAAACAAAAACATGCAAATTCTCTCTCCAGACTCCTAGGGAGAGGCCTTCAGGGTCTGTTTTATGTGAAAGAAGTCAGGTTTGCTGCCAGCTACTTACTGAAAGGGACTATGACTATATATGCATGTGGATCTGCTTATCCTAAATAAAACAAAGGAAGACACCCAGGCAGCTTTAGAAAGTAGTTTCCTATAGAGTAGAGAAGAAGTAAGATCTTAAAAACTTTGTGTTAAGATTAAAAATTTGATCTTACAAGTCTAGTCCCAAAGGACAGTAAAGTACTCTGGGGAATATCATAAAGCTGTTTTCACTATTTGTATTGTAGTGGAGCATTGTTATCTTTATTCTGATTGTTGATTTGTTGTGGGATAAAGCAAATGAGGAATTATGTAATTTTCTGATTATTTCATTCCCAGTGTCCTTAAAGTGGGATTCTTAGTGTGGGTACAGATTTGAGGTACAGATTTGAGCTAAAAAAAGTTAAAACTTTGTAGTCTTGAATTTGAATTGAAAGTATAAGTGTAACATTGTGTGATATTTTTTTAAGAAAAAAATTTTTTTCTTCACTAAGAAAAGGCCTAGAAGCAACCCAGAAGCAATGCACACCCCTGGCACCTAGATTCTAGTGCGCAAATGCCGCTTTCCACCAAAAAGAAGCAGGAATGGTTGGGCTTCCTGATCTGAGGTCTGCGATAGAAATGTACAAGATGAGCCTGGAACATTTCTTAAAGCAAGAAAGCAATTACTGACACTAGAACCATGGTCAAAGGACTCAGAAGCCAGTTGGAAGAGGCTCACATTGGTCATAAATGGGGTGATTTGT
>NW_007823665.1:0-830 GCF_000696425.1 Galeopterus variegatus
ATTTGCTTCATTAAAAAACACTATGCTTTCATGGACTTATAGTTAGTCTTTTCATATAATCAAAAATTTCTGGGCTGGCCCGGTGGCGCACTGCGCTAGTGCGCCGCTTAGGAAGCGCGGCGGCGCTCCCGCCGAGGGTTCAGATCCCACATACAGACCGGTTCCCGCTCACTGGCTGAGCGAGGTGCGGGGGCAACACCAAGGGTTGCGATCCCATTGCCGGTCCCAGTCCAGTACGGGGGCAACACTGAGGGTTGCGATCCGTTGCGGAAAAAGACAAAAAAAAAAGAAAAAGAAAATTTCTTTCATCCCCAAATTTTTACAATTTTTTATTAGACTTCTCCACTTTCTATCGTCAGAAACATGCTCACATTTACTGAGGAACTGAATCTTCATATGAGAGAGAGAGACAGAGACAGAGAGACACAGAGAACAAAAAATAATTGAGAATGCTGAATTCCTGTGCTACACAGTGTCATTGTACTGAAACTAGAGTGATACACGTCAAATCTAGCCTTTCATTGCCCCTCTAAGAACACTCACCAATTCAATATTCCCTACCCCAGTGATCTCCCCTTAGAGAAAATTACTAATTAATCGTCTATGCATTTACTGCTTGAAACACTAAAACATATAACTTCTTTCCTTCCATGAATGACACAGCTTCTTCATTCTGCTTTTTTTCCATAATTCATTGGAATTAACACTTTTGTGCTTGCTTTTTCTACGAGTCTACCAGAAAGAGCACCCTAATTAGAAAGAATGTTCAAAATAAATGTTATCTTTCACCAGGTTCTCAATGTCTTAAATTGGATCAGTCACCTATCCCT
>NW_007823666.1:0-830 GCF_000696425.1 Galeopterus variegatus
AAGACTGAGAAACTGTTCCAACACGGAAGAGACTGGGGATACATGACAACTAGGACCAGTATGCAATTCTGCACACAAAGCCCTTCAGACATTGTTGGAACAGTGAATGAAACATGAATACAGTCTGAGAATTAGATGTGTGGGGATTTTGATAGGTGTATTGTGGTTTTGTAGAAAAATGCTCCCATTTGTAGAAAATCCCCACTAAAGTGTCCAGGCATGAGGGGACATTAGGTTAGCAAATGGCTCGGGAAAAATAAAAATGTGCACTGTAATTGCAACTTTTCTATACATTTAAGATTGTTTCACAATAAGTATTACTTTTAAAAGAATAAAATCAGAAATCTAATATCATTCACATATTTTTGAGTTCATGTGTTAAATTTAATGGGCCAAATCAACAAAAATATCGCAAGTTCAAATATCAACTACAAAGACAATTTCTCCACGTGTCATCATAGTGTTAATACTATGGATGTAATTTTTATCATCATTATATTTAGTTGTTTATCTTTTTGGGTTAAGATGTTTACTTACTAATAAAACCATTACACCATGTCAGGTAAACTGTCATGTCCCAAGCTAAATAAGATTACCTTCTTTGGGGCTACTGTCCCAAGCTAAATAAGGGTACCTTCTCTGGAGGCTCATATTCTTTCTGGCAAGGATGCAGGATTTGGATTTGCAAGCATCTGTAGCAGTATATCTCACAACAAGAAAGACATGTTGACCCCCTTCTGAGGTTGTAATGATAAACAGAAAACCCAAACCCATGCCCTCAAATGAGATAGTCGTCTAGATTCCAGTCACACATTACCTATTCTGCATGA
>NW_007823667.1:0-830 GCF_000696425.1 Galeopterus variegatus
GAAATATGAGAGAAAGTGGCCCATGGAGAGAACTGGTGAAGGGCACGGTGGTGATGACGGTCAGACACAGTCCTCCACAGTATCACATGCACAAGGGTGAATCTGGTAACATAAGTGGGACATTGATTCTTCTAAGACAAAGGAGCCTCATGTATTAGTCTATTTTCTGTTGCTTATAACAGTAGAGAACTGGAACTGGGTAATTTATAAAGAAACCAAATTTATTTCTCACTGTTTTGAAGGCTGGGAAGTCCAGCGTGGAGGAAGCCCGTCTGGTGAGGGCATTCTTCCTGGCGGGGATTTGTAGGGTCATGAGGCAGTGTGAGATATCACATGGCAAGAGGGCAAGCGTCTGTGTTAACATGCCCACTTGGTCTCTTTATAAAGCCACCGGTGCCAATCCCCTGATAACCCATTTATCCATTAACCTGTTAATCCATGAATGAGTTAGTCTCATGAGGGCAGAGCCCTCACCATATAATCGCCTCTCAAAGGCCCCACCTCTAAACACTGCCACATTGGGGATTAAGTTTCAGTATGAGTTTGGGGTGGGGGCGGCATTCAAACTGTAGCAGGGGACAATAGATGAAAAACAGAGTGGGCAAAGTGTTGATTTCCGTGTTAAGAATGAGAACAATTTATTGACATCACCTAAGTGCCACTTTACTATTTTTACCACTGTTTTACTTAATTTCGTGAGAACAATAGCATCTACTAGGGAAGATTAAATCAGATGAGAAAACATCCATATAAGACAAACTTGTGAATTACTGAGATTGTAAAAAAGCACATGGCCAAATTACAGTTCCTTTGGTGTCTTAATGATATGA
>NW_007823668.1:0-830 GCF_000696425.1 Galeopterus variegatus
AGCACTGGCAGGGAATCAGATCTCTGCTGCTATTGAAAAGACCTCAGGAAGGTCACAAAGTCCATGGCCAAGGGCCAGTTCAGGAGATGAGACAGCAAGCTTGAGCCAATGGACTCAAGCTAGTTCAAGAAAACATTTTTGGCAACTCTGAAACACTAAGCTTTGTACTATGCCAGACTCCATTGTTTATGGTCAAAGGCAGGATCCAGAAAGGAAGTTAAGTTCCTCAAGGAAGCCAGAGCTATGCCTGAGCCGCCAGACAGATTCCTCTTGTCCTTAGACCTTCTCATCTTGGACTCTCCAACAAGATTCCAGGGGGCTGGCTTCCCAGGCTCAGCTCTCCTGACATTTCTATGCAATCTCTTCACTGCCAACATCCCTACCTAATCATGCACTTCCAACATCATAGCTGTAGCCTAATGCTGTAACATCCTATTTCCTGTAGGAGAATAAGGGTAACTAACTGTATTAGTCTGTTTTTGTGTTGCTGTAACAGAATTCTGAGACTGGGTAATTTATTAAGAACAGAGGTTTATTTGGCTCATGATTCTGGGACAGTTGCATCTGGTGCAGGCCTCAGGTTGCTTCTACTCATGGCAGAAAGTGGCAGGCAGTCAGCAGGTACAAGCAGATCACATGGTGAGAAGAAGCAGGAGAGTGGGAGGGGAGGTGCCAGTGTCTATTAAACAACCAGCTCTCACGGGAACTTAATAGAGTGAGAACTCACTTACTACCCCCACCCCCCAGGGAGAGCATTAATCCACTCATGAGGGATCTGCCCCCATGACCCAAACCACTTCCATCATTGGGTATCAGATTTCCACATGAGT
>NW_007823669.1:0-830 GCF_000696425.1 Galeopterus variegatus
CAAAATAATTTCTATCTTGATGAAAATAGAGAACAAATTTTACTTTTAAAATTAAGTTCCTCAGGCCAAAAAAACATGAAACGTATTGCCAGCATGCTATAATCACTTTCAAATCAGCTGATATTCTTTAATAATTTGATCTCTAGTTGAAATTGCACAGTTCATGAAATCATAATCAAGCTAATTAGAGTTTTACATATTAATGTTTTTTATTGGCTACAAATTTGTCATTATGGAATAATGAGATTTTAGACATTTATGTCTTTGGGCTGAAAAACCTTTTATAGTAGCCTTGAGATACCTAATATTATTATCTATTTAATGGGCATTGGCTTCTGTCCTTTAATTGGTTATCACTTTCTGCTGAGTTGTTACAGGGAAATGTATTAAACAAATTATAAGAGGTGAGTTTTATGTTCTGTTTCAAATTTCTTGTTATTAGTTTCTAATGTAACTGCACTGTGATAGAGACCCCAGTTTGTATGACCTGGGTTCTTTAAATTTGTCGACAGTTGCTTGTGTACCAGAACATAGCCTTTCAAGGCTTCAGTTTAGTGTCTATAAAACAGGGGCTGGGCTGAGCCCGTGGCGCACTTGGGAGAGTGCGGTGCTGGGAGCACAGCAGCGCTCCCACCGCGGGTTCGGATGCTATATAAGGATGACCGGTGCGCTCACTGACTGAGCATGGTGTGGCCGGTCTCAAAAAGGACAAAAAAAATAAAAAAATAAATAAAAATAAATAAAAACAGGGGCTGGAGGGCTGACCCCATGGCGCACTCAGGAGAGTGCGGCGCTGGGAGCGCAGCGACGCTCCCGCCGCGGGTTCGGAT
>NW_007823670.1:0-830 GCF_000696425.1 Galeopterus variegatus
GTGAGAAGCTGCTGACTTCACGCTGTGGACAGCTTTCCTCAAGAGCGTTGGAACAAGACTTCCTATCATAATGAGGCTCTTAACCCTCTTAATTTTTCCTTACTTATGCCTTCCTCTTTCACTTGGCAGGATGATGCTGCAGTTGAAATTTGAAAATAAGTAGATTCTGTGGGTAATTTGCAAATGGTCACTCCCTGCTTCGACCCAGGATGCTAGATGACCTGCTGACTGAGCAGGGCGGAGGAGTCTGTGCAGGTGCTAGCACCTCTTGCTGAGTGTGGATAAATACATTGGGTATTGTAGAGACTCAGAAACAAAACGTTAATGAACAGCCAACTTGGCAATGAGCAGGCTGCATGCTTAAAACTCCTTGCTGTAGATTGGATGACCCCCAAGCTCATTGAGGCTTAATCCCCACATAACAGTTGAGGGTGGGAAATGCTATTATGGTAATTGAAAGATGGGTCCTTGAAGAGGTGATTGGAATCTGAGGACTGTACCTAGATAATGGATTAAAAATGGTGGCCACGGGCATGGTTTGGAGGGCTTTAAAAGGAGAGTGCAGGAGGAACTCTGTCTCTCTCTGCTCTGCTGTTTTCTACCATGTGAGACTCCCGGGTCACTGTTGCCACCACCAAGACCCTCACCAGATGTGTCCCCTGGATTTTGGACTTCCCAGCCCCTGAACTGTAAGCAATAAATTTCTTTTCTTAAAAACCACCCATTTCCAAGTATTTTGTTATAAGCAACAGAAACAGACTAATATATTCCTCATCTGCCTATTCACTTTTAGTTGGTTTGGTTCATGGGGACACTGGCCAAGGAGCATG
>NW_007823671.1:0-830 GCF_000696425.1 Galeopterus variegatus
CATACTGCCAATCTCTGTTTTTTGATTGGTGTATTTAGACCATTTGAATTTAAGTTAATTAGTTATATGTAAATACTTGTTTGCCATTTTCTTAGTTGTTTTCTATTTGTTTTCTCTGTTTTTTATTTCTCTGTTTTTCTTTTCTTGCCTTCCTGTGGTTTACTTGAATAGTATTTAATATTTCATGTGGATTTATTTATAGTGTGTTTGAGTATATCTCTCTAGTGTTTTTATAGTCATTGTTCTGGGTGTTATATTATACACATATAATTAATTACCTAATTGTACCACTATTTTAGCATTAATAGTGAACAGTGAAAACCTCACATAAATTTAGATTCCTTTACCTTCCTCACTTTTAAATATTGCCATTTTGAGTATTACATGGTGTCATAATTTTGGTTTCAATCATCAAATGTGATTTATAAAATGCATGAGAAAAAGATAACGTATTTATGTAGCTATATTTCCTTTCTGCTTTTCCCATTATTCCAACTTCCTTTCTGATGTTTGAAAATTTCTTCTTTTATCATTTCCTTTCCATCTGAAGTACTTCCTTTAGTCAGTCAATAAGGCTATAGGTCTGCTAGTAACAAATTATTTTAGTTTTCTTTTGTGTGAGAATGTTTTCGCTATTACCCCCTTATTTCTTAAGGATAGTTTTACTAGCTATAAAATTCACAATTCATAACTCTTTTCTTTCAGTACTTGGAAAAATATTGTGGAAACCTGGTTTCCATGGTTTCAGATGAGAAATCTATTGTGGTTTCAACTGGTGTTTTCCTGTAGGGACTTGCTGCTTTCAAGAATTTTTTTTTTTTTTTTTTTTT
>NW_007823672.1:0-830 GCF_000696425.1 Galeopterus variegatus
GAAATATCTAAGTTTAGCAACATAAATTTATTTCATTAAAAAACTCAATAGGGCCGAGCCCATGGCGCACTCGGGAGAGTGCGGTGCTGGGAGCGCAGCAGCACTCCTGCCGCAGGTTTGGATCCTATATTGGGATGGCCAGTGCACTCACTGGCTGAGCGCGGTGCGGCCGGTCTCAAAAAGGACAAAAAAAAAAATCAATAAAACAGCATATAAACACAAGGGCACTCCAAAAAGTTCGTGGAAAAATAGAATTGAAGATAATGGAAATCTTTCCATGAACTTTTTTGGTTTGTTTAAATTTTTCCTTTTTATTAAAAAACTAAGATAATAGAAAATATGTTTTCTGACCACAATAACAGAAGGAAATTTAGAAAACTCACAAATGTGTGGAAATTAAATGACACCCTCCTAAAAAAACAATGGGTAAAAAGAAAAGTCAAAGAGAAATTAGAGTACTTTTAGTTAAATATCAAAGTGCAACATATCAAAATTTATAGGATGCAGAGCTCATGTTGTGTTTAGAGGAAAATTAATATTCATTAACACCTATATTCAAAATAAGAAAAATCTCAAATCAATAATGTAAGTTTCTATCTTAAGAAAAGAAAAAATCTAGAGGAAACTAAACCAAAAGCAAATATAAATAGGAAATAACAAAGATTACAACAGAAATATATAAAATAGGAAATAAAAACACAATAGAGGAAATCAATGAAAATAAAAGTTAATTCTTTAAAAAATAAACAAAATTTGCAAACATTTATCCAGACTGACCAAGAAAAAAGAGAGAAGACTGAAATTACTAAAATCAGAAATAAAGCAGGGGC
>NW_007823673.1:0-830 GCF_000696425.1 Galeopterus variegatus
AAAAAAGGAAAAAAAAAACAGTAGCTGTTCTGTTTCATTGTTTATATAGATGGAACAGTTCTTTCAACAAATAAATATTTATTTGAGCATCTACTTTGTGCCATGTTCTATTTTAGGTAGCTAGGATCCCATAGTAAACAAAGCAGATAAATTCTCCACTTTCATGAAGCATGTACTCTAGTACTCTTACCCCCAAAATTATGACTTTCCAGAAACTCGAGAGTCTGATGCAGAACTGTGCTGGTTGCTAATTCCTTCTACTACTATGGGGGCTCAAAAAAAGAGAGGAGGGAGGGAGGGAAGAAGGGGGAAAGAGGGAGGAAGGGAAGAAAAGAAAAGAGCAATTAATGATAAAAGCACATTCTTGTTTCATTCTATTCAGAAAGCAGAATTATATCAAGTAACTTCAGGGACCTTCTGATTTCCAAATGAAACTGTCTTTCAGATGGTAGACATGGTGCTAGATAGATTCTACAGAGAGAAGACAACATTTTGGACACGGTCCTTACCTTGAAGGAGTTTATAGTCTAGTAAAGAAGATAAAATGTAAACACGTTAACCATTAAAAATTATAGAATTAGACTTATAAAATACTAATACATAATGTCATAATTGAGTAATTACTAATAATTGTATAGACCATAAGTACTAATGGGAGTTTAGAACAGTAGCAAATCAGTTTTGGATGGAGTGACCAGGGAAGCCTTTACAAAGTAGATGTGAATTGTGCTTGAGCTTAAAGGAAGGAAAAATTTGGAAAAGTTGGGCCGGCCCGGTGGCACACTGCTATAGTGCGCCGCTTGGGAAGCGCAGCGGCGCTCCCACCGAGG
>NW_007823674.1:0-830 GCF_000696425.1 Galeopterus variegatus
CTCAGAGAGTCCTCCTCTTGTAATCAGCTGATCACTGCATATATGTGAGAAAAAGACCTGTAGGTGGAGCAAGAACCACCCAAAAGGATTAGAGGGAAGGAAGCATGCTGGGTACTCACACACATTTGGGAATAACACTTGTTTACAACAGTTAGGCTGGAAAATCTCATGAATTATTAGGCATTGGATTTAGGATGAGACTCTCACTCAGGGAATAATTAACTCTAAATTGTTCACCAATTTGGTTTTGCCTAATCTTCAAAGCAAGATGCAAAAGGATGCAATTGTTTCAAGTAATTTACCTGTGTCCCAGAAAAAAGTTCAAGAATATTTATAGGAATACCAGAATAACCTGAACCCAACAAAGTAGAATTCACAGTATCTGGCACACAATAACAAATTACCAGATGAGTGAAGCAGCAGGAGAATATGACCCATAATGAGGACAAAAACCAATCAATCAAAACTGATTCAGAAGTGATACAGATGTTAGAATTAGCAGATGTGAAAGCAGCTGTTATGACTGTATTCCAGATGTTCAAATAGTTGGAGACATGGAAGGAATTTAAAAGACCCAAGCTAACTTCTATAGATGAAAACTATAATGACTGAATTGAAAAACACACTGGATGGGATTAACTGTAGATTAGAAATGACAGGAAAAAAGATTGGTGAACTTCAAGACATAGCAATGGAAACTGTTCATAATGGAACAGAAAAAACAATTCAAAACTTTGAAAAGCACTTCAGTGAGCTGTGGGACAATGTCAAGTAGCAAAAAAAAAAAAAAAAAAAAAATTTGAAGAAACAACGGCCAAAAGTATCCTGAA
>NW_007823675.1:0-830 GCF_000696425.1 Galeopterus variegatus
AGTGCCGTGCTGCCTCTGAAGTCTGCAGGAGAGAACCGCTCCTTGCCTCCTCCTCGCTTCCCGTAGTTTGCTGGAATTCTTTGCAAAGTTTCATAAAGTATTTCATTTATTTAGAAGAGCAGTGGGAAAACATTGAGAGGTGCTTCAAGTAAAACCAATGTTGAAACATCTGAAACTGCTGATACTATATAAAAATATGTGTGTGAATATACATATATTTTCTGGGGAGAAGGCCCGTGGATTTCTACCAGATTATCAGAGGTCCATGGCTCTGATTAGATTAAATGTTACTGCTTTATAATTACACAGAATTTTGGAGTTTGTAAAGAACTTTTCCACTGTTCCATGAGAACAGAAATATTTGACATTTCCCTTTTTTATCCATTATTTTATGAATATCTCTAGATACCTGGAACAGTGCCAGGCATAAAATTCATACCAGCATCAGGTTTCCCGTGTTGCAATCTTTCCATCTGCCTGTGAGGTGCATCACTGACTCATTCCACACTCACAGGAGCCAGGGAATTTGAATGGCTTACCTAGAACCAGCCTAGAAGGCCAGATCTTGCTGCCTTTCTCTCTGCAAGCCCGGGCTCAATCCTGGACCTCACTGTCGGTGCAGAGACCAAGAGCAGAAGAGGTGGCTGCAGGAACACACATCCCGGGATGTGGCCAGACACCCATTGCTGTGCCATCCATGAGAGCCAAGTTCCAAATTCCATTGCCCGCCATAAAAAGTCAAGATAAAATTTAACAAAGGGCCGGCCCAGTGGCGCACTGCTATAGTGCGCTGCTTGGGAAGCACGGCGGCGCTCCCGCCGAGGGTTCGG
>NW_007823676.1:0-830 GCF_000696425.1 Galeopterus variegatus
GAAGCGGAAGGTGGTGGTGGCAGAGGCACTGAAGCAAGTGCTGCAGCTGGAGAAGGACCTGCAGGAGGACGAGGTGGGTCAGCAGAGATCCCCAGCCTGGGCTCAGGGCTTACTCTGAGATGAGCTGGTCCTTCCAACACAGTGTGCTACCCCAGGCCCTTCCCTGCCTCAGACAGCCTCAGCACCACCTCTTACTGCTAAGGTGCCAGGTTCCTGGATGAGGGTCGTGCTGGATATGATTTGGGGTTGTGTATTCACAAGGGGAGGGGAAGGCAGAGAGAAAGGAAGGGGCTCCAGCTGCTTGTCCCATGCACTGACAGATCCTGAGGTGACTAATTGATGTCTTACTTACCCAGGGACAAAATGACCTCCTCACCCCAGCCAGAAAAACATTTCCAGCTCCATCATCTCTGGCATCCCACACCTCCACCCAAAAGGCTTAGGTGGGCTGGCTGGTTAGCTCAGTTGGTTAGAGCACAACCTTATAACACCAAGGTCATGGGTTTGGGTCCTCATACCGGCCGGCAGCAAGAAAAAAAAAACACACAAAAGGCTTAGGTCCTTCATTCTTCAATTCTCTCTTCTCCCAAATACACACACATAAACACATCCCCAGAAATATCAGCAGTAGGGAGCTGGAGAGAAGCACAGTGGCTTCTTCACACGGGAGCAGACAATGGTGACTTCCTCAGAACCCTCTGTTTCCTCCCTCGTGTGGACTGAGGCCCACCCTCCCCTGGGCACTAGGTGAGCCCTCCTGATGCCCACCTTCTGAGGCTGGCCAAAGATGCAGAGACCTCGTGCCTGAGGAGGGCTTGTGACTGGACTTT
>NW_007823677.1:0-830 GCF_000696425.1 Galeopterus variegatus
AAATGCTGACAAACTACAGGATAAATATTAAAAGTTTTAACATTAATTTCTGAGGGTTTTTTTTTCCTTCTACACCTAAAAACCCAGGATTTTTATTCTTTAAGGGCTGATTGCCAAATAGCTCTTTAAAATTATAGCATTTGCTTCCTGTTTTTAAGGGTAATCTGAAATCAACTATTCAAATATAGACTAGCTGCAAAACATGGTGCTTAAATTAGACTTTGCAGGGACTGCAACAACAGCTGTCCCAGGGCAGGTGTCAAGGCTCTGAGGCTCAAGCGTGCAAATACAGCCACTGCATCCACTGAGGGCCCCGACTCCCACAGACACCCCACCGCACAGTGCTCCAGGCAGGCGTGAGCATCCACGGGCCACAAAGCCCCTCCTCAACTCTGGGTCGCCATGGCTCTGAGATCTGGGGTCCAGACTCCACCTGCTGAGGTCTCCAGTGATTTTCCTGGAAGGTATTTGCCTGAGTTCCTTTGCCCATTTGTCTTGTCCACATACAAATAAATAGAATAAATTGCTGATTGTTCTACATGCTTCTTTTGACATGATCTCTCTTTGCAACCAGACATCCTCATAAGTATGTGCTACCTTTGCTGGAGGAGCCTCGGAACCACGTCCTGCACCACCACTCCTCCTCAGCAGGGCACAGGCACTTTTAGCTCTCACAAAGAGGGCTCCCATGCACCAGCCCAGCCCTGCTGGGAAGATAGTTGTGAATTAGTTCATGTGCTGGAAATGCCAGAGATTTCAGGAGAAAAAAAGCAGCAATACCAGGTGAATACTTGAGCAAGTGGTTCTGTGAGCAATAACGAAGGAGTGAA
>NW_007823678.1:0-830 GCF_000696425.1 Galeopterus variegatus
GACAAAGAGAAATGTAAGTTTAAATATTGTACAAAGTTCAGCAATAATTTAATAAATATCTCAACAGGGAATCAATTTTATCCATTAACAAAAAGATAAAAACTTGAGGAAAAGTTTAAGGTGTGAATCAATGCATGAATAACTGAAGGAGAGTGAATCTGACATAAAACGGAAAATAGGAATGAAAGCTCATGCAGATTACAATACACAGTCAGTGCTGTAGCTAAAAAACTGTGTCTTTGCCAATTGTCAATTGAAGGCTGTGAGTAACTATTATTATTAGTATTGTGTTTTAATGAATCTCAGATTAAATGAAAACATGTCCAGTGATTGGAGTAGATAGAATCTTAGAACCAATGATCAGTCAAAACTGTTTACAATTTAGTTCCAAAAATAAAGGATAATAACACTAATAGCATATTTCATATCTACATGATTACATAGTCTTAGTATTTTAATCTTATTCATGGAATTAAGCAGCTGTGGGCAGCTAACTAAATACATTCTAGTAACTTCAATGTATCTTTTTAAGGTTATCTTTTAGATATAAAATCTGAAAATAGATTTAAAAAGTATGCATCTTGGAAAATTACTTGATAAAATATTGACATATTTGTAGGCAGCAGGACTCTCTCTAGTGAACTACTAACACTTGGAGAGCATTATCAACCCAGTTGTCATTCAGCTGTTTAGGAAAGCATATACTCTCCACAAATATGCCTAGATACATTTACCAATTTCTGCAGGCTGTGAATTACAAATTCTGTTTAAGAATATGTTAGGCATGCAAACTAAAAGAAAAAAGGTGACAGTTGAAAATTACTAATTTT
>NW_007823679.1:0-830 GCF_000696425.1 Galeopterus variegatus
ATTGTCTTCAAAAGCTACGCTGATCTGTTAATTTCAAACTCTTTTAGTACATATCACAATTATGACAACTAATAAATGTTAACCTTTTGATGGAAGTAATTTCAAACCTACATGAACATTATCCAATTAATTATTCAAAGTCATTGTTGGATAATAATTGTGAAACTAACTATTACAGATCAAAGTGGTCACAAAATGGATTTTCTTTTCCGTTATGCCAACAAAACTTTACAAATCTAATCCATTGCCTTTCATTCTGGGAGATCATTTAACTAGATGAAAAGTATTAAAAGAATCAAATATGAGAACACGGTGAACCAAATGATCAATTTAGCATCTATGAATTGTGAATGTTCTGCCTACAGAAGCGAGTTCAGACCTGTTAAAGAAGCTGATATAATTCAAACCCTTTTTCTCTCCCTGAAGCTCCCTTACATACTGCCTGGGTGAGTCCAGGAATGCCATCTCTGAGGCAGTTAGGAGATGTGTTCAGGCTGTGTCTGGCCAGCTGATGTCAGCTTGACCAGTTTTAGATAGGCACTTCAATCTACCTTTTCCTCTTTTTTTTGCTTCAGAGCTAGATGGTAGTCTGAGAAACTAAAAAATCTTTTACTTAGATCCTTGCTATTGAAAGTTAAGTCCCCAGACCAGCAGTATAGTACCCTCTGCAAAGTTGTTAGCAATGCATATTCTCAGATTCTACTCCAGAATGTCTCAATCAAAGTCTTCATTTTAGCAAGATCCCCAGGCTGCTTTTAGGCATATTAAAGTGACACACTGCTCTAGCTGATAATTTTAACCTTCAATGTGCAGGGAAACCAAAAGAAAGT
>NW_007823680.1:0-830 GCF_000696425.1 Galeopterus variegatus
AGGAGCAGGAAGTGTCTGCGGCCCCCACACGGAGGGCACCTCGTTCCTCGGGAGCAGCACCAGCAGAACCTTGTGGGGAAGGTCCAGCTCCCCCCCTACAGTTTGCATCGGTCACCTTAACAGTGGGGCACTGTGGTCACAGAGCGGGCCTGGAAGACGAAAGCAAACCTTTGTTCAGTAGCCAGAAGGAAGCTCTCCATGAGCGATCACAGGTGATCTCCAGGTGTGAGGCTGTTGCTGAGTCTCACCGCCCGCGTCCCGGAGACTAAGGTCTGCATCTGCCCGTGGGCACCCAGCGTGATTCTGTGTCCATGGGACACAGCCCCTCCCAGCAGCCCTGGTCACACGGGCTTGGTAGAGCAGAGCGTGGCAGGTGCCAAGTGTACCGGGCTGTGTGCTGACTGCTCTGCAGATGCTCTCCTGTAGATCTCAGCTCAGCAGGATGCAGGACACATCCCCATGGTCTCAATTTATAGGTGAGGAAGCTGAGCCCCAGAGAAGTTTGGTGACCTGTCCAGGGTCACACAGCTCCAAAGTGGCTGAGCTGTGACTCCAGTCCAGGACCATTGTTAAGCCAACGCCTGTGAGCCTAAACTCCACATCTCCCATTCTGAGAACTTGCAAGTCTCTGCGGAAAACCCACCCCTGGCACAAGTGGGCTCCTTTTTCCGTAAAACTGCACTGATAGCCCCGGGATGTTGAGCCGTCTGGCTGCTGTGTGGGTCAGAAGAGAGGACGGAGGTGCACATGCTCTGCACACTGTGAGCACTGGACGCAAGAGGGCTGGGTCATACGGAATGTGCCCATCTGATGTGATTGTCTCTGACACA
>NW_007823681.1:0-830 GCF_000696425.1 Galeopterus variegatus
AGTAATACTGTTAGGCTATCTTACTGCCATTCATATACATCTATACTCTAATATATACTATGCAAATCTGAAATTCCATTATATAGTCATAGTACAGATAATCCTATAACATCTGATCTATAGGGGCCGGCCCGGTGGTGCACTGCTACAGTGCGCCACTTGGGAGTGCGGCGGCGCTCCCGCCGAGGGTTCAGATCCCACATACAGACCGGTTCCCGCTCACTGGCTGAGCGAGGTGCGGGAGCAACACCGAGGGTTGCGATCCCATTGCCGGTCCGTCCGGTACGGGCGCGACACTGAGGGTTGCGATCCGTGGCCGGACACACAAAAAAAAGACAAAAAGGAAAAAAAAAAAAAACATCTGATCTATAAAAAGTGCCTAAAAGGAAAAACGTAATTTAAAGAGCAGAGAGAACCACACACAGAGTACACCTTAATTAAAATTCATTAATTGAAACATAGGATTCTGTTCTAAAATGGCATACTAGAAAAAGCTTAGGTTCTAGAACTAAACTCCTTGGGTTCAAATCCCAGCTTTAGCACTTACTAGCTCTGTGACCTTAAACTAGTTATATAACCCATAGGTGTCTTGATATTCCTCTCCATAAAGTGGGCACGTGAACCTCACAAAGAAAGAAAAAAATAAAAAATAAATAAAATAAAATGGGCTTAATAACAACAGCTTCCTCATAAGTTCGCTGTCGGGATTAAGTTAATTACTAAATGTCAGTGTTCAATAAATGTTAATTATTATTATAATAAGTCTTAGGTCAAAGAAGCAGAGATGATAAACTTTTACAACAGTATGCCCCTATAAGTCTTTATGGAAC
>NW_007823682.1:0-830 GCF_000696425.1 Galeopterus variegatus
ACTTGACAATTCATATGGGGTAACTGGGGGCCCAGAGGCCACGTGGCACTTTCTGTGGTCCAAATTAGAGGGGATTATATTGGAATCCAGGGTCTCCTAAGAAAGACTGCCTTTCATGAAACCTCATTGCTTTGCTTTTGGCCACCCCAAATCAGCCCATATGAATAAAAATTAATGGCAGTGAAAAGTCTCTCAAGACAACTAAACCTCAGCTTTAAATCATTTTAACTGAAATTATATTAAGATCATCTGTAACGGCTAGATTCCCCAAGTGTTTTTCATTTGTACAGATTCAGGAGCCTTATAGAAAAGAAAATAAATGTCTACATGAGAAACAACTAGTTAAGCCTTCATTTATTCCTGCAATTTTATAAATAAAATGTCCCCAAATCATAAACATCAGGCACAGGAAGTGTCAAGATTATGTGAACCAGCAGAAAAAAACAGATTATATAAACAGACTCACAGGAATTCCACATATTAAATTAAGCAAAAATGGTCTTTAAAACAGCTATGTATCATGACCAAGGAGATAAAATACAGGACTGGACATTTCAACAGATTGTTGAAAATGATATAAAAACCTGGGAATTATAAAATTTAAAATCAGAAGCGATGTCAGCAAGATGGGAAATAGGAAATTTCAGTCCTCATTTCCCCTTAGAAATACAGATTTTTATGACAATATAAGTAAAAAACAAAATACTTTTATAAGAAATCCAAAATCCTGAGCAAAAAAAAAAAATTAAGCTGTAGTCATAAAACCACCTGACTTCAAATTATATTACAAAGCTATAGTAACCAAAATAGCATGGTACTGGCATAAAAAT
>NW_007823683.1:0-830 GCF_000696425.1 Galeopterus variegatus
CAACCCAGTGGTGAGTTAAGGGACATCGTGCATCTCCAGGCACAACCTCTTGTGACGAGAAATCGAGACACGAGCAGCCTATGGGACCAGACACACAACTAATGGGCGATCCACAGGTGACACAACTTACCACCTATGTCCTGTATACCCAGGTTGAATTAGTTGACTTGGGGAGACAGTTTTGGCAGAAACAGGGGGAGCCCCTGGATGCTTGGCTATTATGCTTATGGCACCTAGGGGTGGATAGTGTGATGTGCTCTGATGAAGAGGTGGAGAAGTTGGCCTCCATCACCATGCACCTATGTCTGAGGCAGCGTCTACAGAATAGCTGCTGATATGCACAAGGACAAGATAATCACTCCTTGATGGACTGGGTGAATGCAGCTACCCAAACCGTGTGGGCAAATGCCAGAGAACTGCCCAAGATTGTTAGTAAATGCCAAAGTATGCTGAGTTGGTCCAAATCATTCGAGAGCTGGCGATGCAGCAGTCCATGTTTAATGTGAACACTTGTAGCCCGCATGATGAAAATTTTACAGGCAGCATGAGATACATAGTGCTGCAAAAAGCCCCATCAACGTCCTTTGGGTCACTGATGGCCATACTGGCCCCATACATTCATTGTCCTATACATGAGGTAACGACCATGATAGCCAGCCTGGGTTAAGTAGAGGATGAAAGACAAGCAAAAGGGTCCAAAAGGTGGCTAAGACCAAAGCCCCAAGAAATACTCGGGATTTTATCCTGAGGGGACCAAGCAAGACTAGCAGTAAGCAGATGTGGCTTGACTTGCTTGAAGCAGGGGTTGATAAAAAGAAAATTGACTGGCA
>NW_007823684.1:0-830 GCF_000696425.1 Galeopterus variegatus
CAAATAACAAATATAGAACATTGCAATGGTTATTGGTTATGGCTTTGATTATACAAAAAAAACTCCACTTAATATTCATGAATTATAAAAGCCTCCACTAAACCAAGTTGTTCCTTAGCACTTTTGGAAAAACTGAAGGTAATAATCAAAATGGTCCCATTTATATAGCACATAGCTTGAGTTAATTAGACAATGATCAAAGGACCCATGTTCTGTCTGCAAACCATGCAGTCAGAGGTGCGATGTGAACTAAGGAGTGAGCCTTAAGAAACCATTCGACCATTCTGAATCTTACAAAGCCTGCAGTACTAAAGGAGTACTAGAGAATTCACTGGCTGCCTTTTAAACGGTAAAGCGACACAAGCACCAAGAACTTCGGTTGGTCCTGAAATTGTCTGCTTTCCATTTGGGAGCTGCTTCTAAATGTGGCAGCTCTCCCACTGCCTAATTAACATGCCTTTACAGAACAGCTTCAAATCTGACAACGATGAATAGTTGCCAACTGGGCCCCTTTCTTTGCTGGGCCTGTAGGTAATTGCCTCCGGCTAACAAGAATTGGCACTAAAAACCAAGAGTGGGACAACGAAGGGCTTTGGACACTGGGAAAGGGCTGTTCTGTGATGCCAAGGTATAGAATGAGCACTGTGGTGTGAACTCGGATTATTCTATCAGTAAATTGGGTAACTGCATTTTGGGCAATTCTGGTATAGCCCAAATAGCGTTCATATAAAGAGTACACCAGTGTGTGCAACGTTTTCTAATTTATTTCATAATTATGTGCAACTTCCAGATTATGTCTCCATTTGTAGATCAAGAAGAAAAAATAGGGC
>NW_007823685.1:0-830 GCF_000696425.1 Galeopterus variegatus
GCCTTATGGGGGGAAAGCATAAATGAAGAAGAAATGCTTTATTATGGAACAAAACATTTATAGTAGGAAGCAAACCCATTATTGAGAGGTAGCTTGTCTCTGGGAAATCATGAAAATCCCACCAAAGGGGCGGCCTACTGAGAGCACAATCGTCAAATAAGAAATGTGCTCTAGCTTGTGATTTTTGATATTACTTCTTGTCAAATTTTTGGCTTAACCCTATTTTATCAGCAAATATTTTCCTTGGTATTAAAGCACTGGTTCTCAAACTTTAGTGTATGCTAGAATCATCAGGAATCTCCACTTTAACAAACATTCCACCTTGTAACTTTAATTGGAAATTCCTCTTAAAGAAAGGATTGGTATCTATCTCAGCTTTTTCAGCTAACAGAAAACCAGCCTTCATGCTTGTTGTTCAAAGGTCCAGATTCATTTAATTAAAGTTAGAAGATGCTAACGCAATACTTCCCCAAAGTGCTTAACTAATATGAACCATTTTGATAATGCCACAGCGCAGGTTTCTAAATGGAATACTTAAGTTAATAGGTCAATATGCTGAACAACAACAAAAGAACAGTAGGTCTTTTCATAAAATTATTAAAAAATAATTTTAATTTCCTTAGTTAGGTTTTTTACTTTCTTGTCTTCTCTGGAGCACATAGTAAGAACACGAGCCATGGTCTTTGTCAGGGTCACTGAGCATCACTCACCTCTGGGATACAGAGGGAATTCTGAAGCCTAAGCAGTTGCCACAGAAATGTGCTCAGTCAAGTCACTGCAGGAGAATAAGAAACTGAATAGATTAGCACCAGCTATCATCACTGAAGGAA
>NW_007823686.1:0-830 GCF_000696425.1 Galeopterus variegatus
CCCCTTCAGCCTTCTAAAGATGTGATCTCATTCATTTCTGTCTTAAATAGTTTCTAATGAGAAACTGAGGTTAATTAAATGTCTGTTCCTTTTTCATGGTATGTCATTTTCTCTGACTGCTTTTAATTTGTTTTCTATACCACTGGTTTCTACATATTGGTTATAATATATGTAACTAGAACTATTGTATGCTTACATTTTTTACAGTTTGTTGAGCTTATTGAATTTGGGGGTTTGTATTTCCTTCAAATTTTTGAACATTTTGCCCTACTTGTATTTCCTTTAAATTTTTGAACATTTTGCCCTATGACATAAAATAGTTTTTTTGTTTGTTTGTTTGATTTTTGGTTATGGATATTCATGATATAAAAAGCTGTTGTTCACCCCTCTTGTCCAAGATATGATGACCAGATCCATACTGGTAGCATGCCCATTACCACAAATTATGATTACACCCCATGTCCCCCACCCAATTATCCCTTATCTTCTACCTCGGCTCCCTTTCTCCCACTCCAGTTTATATCCCTAGGAATGCTCTCTCCTTCTGCAATACCAACACACCACTGTGGTCTTTCTTTCCTTCCTTCTTTATCTTTTAGCTCCCACTTATGAGTGAGTGCAAACTATATTTATCCCTCTGTGCTATGCTGTTTTTACTCAACATAAATTTCTCCAGGCTTATCCATGTAGCTGCAAATGGGAGAATTTCACTCTTTTTTATAGCAGAGTAGTATTCCATGGTGTATATTTACCAAAGATACTTTATCCATCATCCATCAGTGGACATTTAGGTTGGCTCTATCTCTTGGCTATTGTGAATAGAGCTGTGA
>NW_007823687.1:0-830 GCF_000696425.1 Galeopterus variegatus
CCAGCAGGGGCATCCTGGAAGGGGCTGTGGACCTAGCTCAAGAGATCAGTCCCAAAGAGTGAAGTCCAATTCAGCAGAGAAACCCGTGGCCAAAAGAACAATGCAGCCGGGTAAAGAGCCAGAGAGCCCCATAAGACAGAGAGAGTGCTGTAGAGAGAGTCAGGGTGTCAGGGAGGTAAAGGGAGGGGTCAAAGTGAAACAAGACTCTGCGAGGAAGCTGTGACCACTCCAAGGGATAGTTAAAGGGCTATGTCAAGAGCACACATACCTGTTGTGATGCTTAATACTATGTGTCAACTGGCGAGGCTATGGCCCCCAGTAGTTTGGCCAAACACTAATCTAGGTGTTGCTAGGAAGGTAATTTGTAGATGTGATGAATATTTATAATCAGTTCACTTTAAGTGAAGCAGATTACATTCCATAATGTTGATGGGCCTCATCCAATCAGCTGAGTGCCTTCACAGCAAAACCTGAAGTTTCCTAGAAAGAATGATTCCTCCTAAAGGTTGTAACATAGAAATTCTGCCAGGGTTTATAGGCTGCTGGTCTGTCCTGTGGATTTCATACTTGCCAGCCCCCACAATTCCATGAGCCAGATCCTTAAAATCTCTCTCTCTCTTTCCTTCTCTCTCTCTCAATCTCCCTCCCCCTCCATCTCCGTCCCCCTCCATCTCCTCCCCTCATCTCTTTCTCCCTCTCTGTCTACACACACACACACACACACACACACACACACACACACACACACACACAATTGGTTCCGTTTCTATTGAGAACCTTGACTGACACACCTCTCTTGGCATTGCTCTTCTCCAGCGCAAGGTTTGGAA